>NW_017671012.1:164177-249177 GCF_001879085.1 Nicotiana attenuata
CCCCCCCCCGTACCCCCCCCCCCCCCCCCCCGGGGGAAAAGAAGAAATCACAAACCACTCGAACCATTTATGATACCATTAGCAGCGTGCAAATGAAAACTTAACGGATGTGTTTGATGACCTTGGAATTCAAATCTTCTTCTTGACATTCTTAGTAGCTTTGATTAAATGTTTTCTCATTGTTTTTTAAATTATCACCAAGTATGGTATAGTTGGGGATGCAAATTGGACACATTTTACCATATTCATGAAGAGGAATTTGAGAGCTTTAGATGAGGTTTCAATGAGTTGCTGTTGTTTCTGTCATTAGGCTATGCCTCATGGTTATCCAAATTGGTTTGAAATCTTTACATCAACTTCATATACGATTATCGCCTTGTGATTAAGATTTGTGATTCCTTCATACTTTGGAAACAAGTTCCATTGGCTGTTAAAGGAATCCAAAATATTTTGATGGTTAGCTTTATTTCTCATTGTTCATTTGAAGGATATCAACTCAATCATTTTCTTGTCCAATAGATAATTCAACTTCCATGTAGGGATGACAACATTGTGGATGCATTTGCTTGACTGGTTTGAAATTACTTTGTCATACCACTAGGTTCACTATGCAAAAAATTGGTACTACTGTAGTTCCCATACCACTTCAAAACTCAAATTTAGCGGCAATAGTGGACCAAGGATTTCAAGAAGATAGTTGCACAACTACCTTTAATAAAGATGGTTATATGGAATCTAATGGCAACTAAAACAAAACCGGTAGCTATAATTAGTTGATACTATCATCTCAATAAACTATAATATAGTTTACAATAAGTGGTTAGAAGTTTATTCGTGTACAGCCACTAAGAAACAAGAGCTGGTATTGTTTGGTATATTTGAAATTATGTTGAAGCTTTTGTTTGACTTCAAGTCTCGCAAACATGAAGTTGATCAAGAAAATGAAGGTCTGAAAGAACTTTAGATCATCATTACTGAATCTAACAAGTAAAACTTAAATTTAAAGAAAAGTGATATATGTATAGGCAGCTCGATGCACAAAGCATCCTGCATTCACGCAGGGTTGGGGGAAGGGCCGTACTTAAGGGACGTGATGTAGAGAGCTTACCCTATGCAAGCATTAGTGGCTGCTTCCACACCTCCAACCCGTGACCTATAAGTCAGATGGAGACAACTTTGTCGTTGCTCCAAGGCTCCCATCAAAAAAACTATATATGTATAGTATATGAAATCTTGAAGAGGATCATCTCTTGGTTAGTAAAATCTACATATTCCAATCTTGAATTAAATGAAATTTGAGCACGGGTACAATACTTTTTCTACTGACCAGGTTTATGAATAAGTTTTACTTGTTGAAAGTGAAATCAAATGCTCATAATAGGGGTGACTATTTAAAGCTAGATTGAGAAAATAGATCAAGTTGAGCAAAATAGTGTAAAGTTATAGAACTACTTGTTTTGTACAAATAATCAAATGGCTGCTCCTTAATTTATTTCCTTTTTCCCCGTGATTTCTTTTGATCCTCTGTTTCCCTATTTCCTGTATCGTAGTTTGTATTATGAAACAATTATGATTACGAAAAAGATTTGGGAGCTTTATATGTTCATAGTAATCTCTAGTTTTGCTTTTTATGTTATGGAACAGGTTAAACCATGGTTAATTGTTAGGAACAGGTGTACTATTTTACGGAAAATTTCTTGGTGACAATATGCAGTGCTCATTCCTTTTATACTTTGCGTTACAGGGTTTTGCCCAACATCAATATAATTATTTACCTTGTCAGATAAAGAAAAAAGAATAAAAAATAATAGTATGATGCTTGTTAAACATTAGCATTTTCTGATTCTTAACCATGTACATTGTTAGTAGGTGCTTTTTGGGTAATTAACACCTTTTGAGTACATGCAGACGGATTGGGAAGGCGGTTTTTATCCGGTTACAATACACTTCAGTGAAGATTATCCTAGCAAACCACCTAAGTGCAAATTCCCACAAGGCTTCTTCCATCCGAATGTGTATCCATCAGGAACAGTTTGCTTGTCGATCCTCAACGAAGATAGCGTATGTGGAGTGTGCCATTTATCTGTATTATTTTCCTTCTTGTTGTCTCTGTTTACTAATATGACGGCTGTTAATTTTGTGTTTATCATGGATAGGGGTGGAGACCAGCCATTACAGTGAAACAGATACTGGTTGGTATCCAAGACTTGTTAGATCAGCCAAACCCTGCTGATCCTGCCCAAACTGAAGGGTATCATCTCTTTATTCAGGTAATTTGATTTCGTCAAATCAAATTTTTTTGCCTTTGCCAAATCACTTGTCTTACCCTCAATTCTTAATATTTCCAAAAAATTTGACATTGCCAAAAAGGTGCAACTAGACACTTTTAAAGCTTCAAGAATGGACCCATTTTTCATTATAATACACTAAATTTTCAAACTTCACATTGACACTCATGGAGGGTCGTCAGATGAGGTAGTTTAAAAGGGGATAGATGGACTACTAATTTAACCATGGTGAGTTGAGTCGAGTCCACTTAGCATGGGATAGAGGAGTATTATTCTCATGACTTACAAAGTTGGCAAGATTAGCAGTGCTTCAGCTTCGTTATGTCACAATAAAAATCCTATCACCTATGCATTGAACATAAAAGTGTAGATCTGGCTTTTATTGGTGGTTATCCTATCACCTCGAGTCTCACCGCCACTGATTTATCAAAAAAAAATATTAATTTTCACGTGCTTGGGCGGTGAAAAAAGAAACGAGGCTCACACGTGAGGGGTCACGTAGAAGATTAAATTAAGTGTTTAAAAGTTTGCTCTCTCTAGCAGTTTAAGCTTGTAAATGAGATGATTGATCATGGATGAGTTTATGCAGGATGCTATTGAGTACAAGAAGCGGGTTAGGCTGCAGGCCAAGCAGTATCCACCTCTGGTGTAGTCTAAATAATGTTCGTATGCGTATCGTGGTTCTAATGCAACTTCAAACTATGGTATTCATAGCCTGCTGATAGGTGACAATCTTCTGGCAAATGATGCTGACTTGGTTTTTGTTGCAGTGGCAAAGTAAAACATTATAGTTGGAAATTATACCTGATTCTGCTTCTCATTGTTCTCAATCATCATGTGTATAACAAGCGGAAGCTAGAGTTGTTTCGGACAGTGGAAACATGTCGACATTGTTATTTTCGTTCCTGAAATAAGAGTTCATTTACTATATCTAATTTCTTCCGCATTATACACTGTGCTTTTGGTCGCAAGTCAGTTCCCTTTTCTTTTGATTTAACTTATATATCTGTCTAATTTAGTTTGTTATAGCAGGTTTTTTGCGTCTAGGTTACTAGTCCACTTATTATGGATAGTTACCACTTGCCTGTAGTTATTTTTTAGGTAAAATTTCTTTTAAACTGTTGGTGCATAGAAGTCAAAACTTTCTTTTGTACCTTTTTATGATTAAAAAGGAAATTATTTTCCACAGTTCCTTTTGTGAGTGGAAACTATCAAGATACATTGTTAAGTGACGATTTCTTTGCATTTTAGTCCTATTAGGGAGCTCATTATTTGTTCTCGCAATCAGGGATGATTAATTTGCATTTATTTACTTTTTTTTTGGTTGTTTTGATAAATATTATTAAGGTGAAAGCTGTTTCTTGTAAAGCTAAATTGAGTATGTTAGCACATAAAGATTCTTGAGCCTAGGGAGCTACTTAACTGCGTAATCTTTCGTAAAAATAGTAGTATATGATTTCTCACGGTTTACAATGGCTCAAAGGTTTTTTTAACTTGCTGGTTGTTGGCAGTTTATAACGTTCCATATAAGTTGCATGAGGATATTTAACGAGTATAACATTTTGGACTATTCCAATTCATACCTTTAAGCTTTTTAGTTTGACACTTGCAAATTTTCATATTGAAAGTTTGGTAAACTTGTTCATAAATAGACCCTCACCTTCTTCTATTTCGGGCGTCGCTCTTTCTACTAAGTACGTCAGTCTTCAAGTGCATAAAACTAAAATTCTTTTTTATAATGTCGATGTGCCACCTTAGTAAAAGGCAATGACATATCTATTTTCATTTACTAGATTGTAAGGAAGAGACATACAAATGAGTTCATCGTATGATCCTTGACACTTTGAATCGATCACCTCCTCATTTCAAAAGTAATGAATATTCACTATGAGCATCCCTTGTGCTATTCTCCACTATTGTCCTATCAACAATTTTCTTTGGACCATGAAATATTAGCAGGCATCGTCGCAAGGCGTGTTAAAAGAATACTATTAAACAGCTGGAAATACAAGTGGAAAGCAATTATGAAGTTGATGGGCCACTACATTAGTTCTAAACATGCACTTAGAACTCTACCACAGAAATCTCCCAAAGAATCAGTTCAGAACGAAATTTGAAATACAATAATTCGGGAGTTCAAGTTTCGTCCTCATAGAATACAACAGATTAGTACACAAAATTTGAGCACAAAGGGTTAAGATACATTTTTACCTGCTATTTTGGCCAATCCTAGTGAGGAAAACAATCTCTAATTTTGCTTTACCAGCAATCAATCTGGAAAAAAGAATGACAGGATCTATTTTGCATTTCACTTAGGTAGCATCCGACTTACAGACAGGAATAATTTATGCCACGTGTCCATTTGAAGATGCTGCTTCCTCCCGGGTCTCCTTCACATAAAGTGGTATGCTCACCCCAAGTTCCCTTAATCGATTTACCAGGTCATAAAGAAATTCAAAGGTGAGTTTGGATTGTTTGTTAAAATCCTCTCTGACGCTTGGCTGGATCTTAAACCAATCTCCCAACATCTTGTGCACATGGGAGCGGATCATTCTCCATGGCACTGGATATCTCTCACATAACTCCAAATATTCTTTGAGTAACTCAGCCTGGTCTAACTTACCATCTTCCCTGATTCCTGCACTGCCCAATCCCCATTCAGCAGTTCGATATCCTGCAAACAGTGCTGGATTTTCAAGAAGAGACTCTGCCGACAGTACCCCATCAGCACCAGTCTCATCCAAGCAGTTCTGTACATCATCCATGTGCCGTATATCACCATTAGCAAGGACAGGAATTCTAACAACGTTTCTAACAGCCTTGATGGCCTCCCAATTGGCTCTGAATTTCTTTCCATCTTTTTCATCCCTTGTTCGGCCATGCACCGCTAAAAGAGAACAACCAGCTTCCTCTAACATCTTTGCATAACTAAGTGTATCTTGCAAATTTGGGAAAATTCTGATTTTGCATGACACTGGAACATTAAGATTGTTAGCCAGCTTTTCTACCAGAGACTTGACAAGAGGAAGATTATCCATGAGGAATGCACCATAATTCCCTCGCCTTGCAATGCGCTGGGGACACCTGTATGGAAAGTACAAGTTAAGCCAACTGAACTGATAAAGAAGCATGGCAAAATGATCTGATCCAGTACAAATAGTGACACACAAACCACTGTAATATGCATAAAGCAGTCTAATAAGAAATGCAGAAAGGAAAAAAAACTCACATTCAAAAGGGGTTGCTAATCTTTGACCTGGAAGAAAATCTGTTTTGTCCCAAAGCTCTTACTCCACGATTAAAAGGAGTTGTTTTACCGTAAGATAAACTCAAGAGCAAGTGAAACAGAGGCAAGAGAACCAGATACTGTCTACTGCTCACGTATTGGAGCTTGTTTCATGATCTTCACTCCTGTAAAACCTATTTCAACTTATCGAAGTTGCTCTTCAGGTTTGGTATTGTATTGTGGACTCATTTTGGTACTTGTTTTAAAAGTATACCAAGGCTGGATAACAGCCCAGCATTTGGTACAGACATGGAGTCCACATTATTAATGTGGAGTATTAGCAGTATGACATCAGTTAGTAGTGTTACTACTGATCCCCTGGTTAAGACCTTATAAGGATTAAAATGCCCTTCCTTACAAACTAATTTATTTTATTAGTTGAAGGCAATTCGGTCTTAATACAGTGCTGTCGAGGTTCACTTAAACCCTGAAGCTAGGTGCAAAATAGACTGCAAAATAGCATAAGGTGGGGATGCTATTAGGAAGCCAGCAAGGAAATAGTTGCTTCAGGGAGTAGAAATGGGTGGAAGCAAAGGAGAGTAATGGATATTGGATAATGATGGCATCTAGTGTTCTTACCACAAAAATAATGCTCATGAACTGACCTTATTGTGCCTCACTGAATTGCAAGTTGCAAGTAGAGCGTACAATGTAGAAACATTGTCTCAAGCAAACAGAGTTCCAGTTCTTGAGAACCTTCTACAGAATTCAATATGGTAATTGGTATCCTAATCCTTAATCCCTTGGTGAAGTTAAAATTTTTTATTCAAACTTCAAATAAGGTAAAGATATCTCTTTCTTCAAGCACAGTATATTGTTTCTTTCCATAGAGTCTTTTGATGTCATCGAATACAATTGCCAACAATTAAAGCTGCTGGAAACGGCTACTGAAATTTAGGAACACAATATCCACCGTAATCAATAAGAAGTCCTAAGTTTGGACAGAGGAAAAGATTGAGAAAGGAGGCTACCCCAAGTTGATGTCCACATAGTCACAATAAGGTTCTACTCTTCGAGCTGCTTCTAGCAAAATGTCTGGATCATTTGCGCAGAATTGAACAAAAAGTGGACGGTCCTCCTGCAATTTCCAAAAAGAGAACAGGATAAACTAAGATATCAGGGCCTTGAAGTGTACAAAATGTTCCAAAATATAAGCCAAAAAAGGTAAGCAAGAACTTGACAATACAAAGTAAATTCTGGAAGTAAAATGTAATTTTGTACCATGTTTTAGTTAAGAACATAGTGAATAATTCTCATCTAAAGCAACTTAAGTAAATAAAAATGAAACTTTTGACAAAAACTAACCAACAGTAATAAGCATTTCAAAAAAGCCTACAAGGTGAAAAAATGTTGACATGTGTAGCCTTAGAACAATAAAAAATTAAGAACTTAGTCAGACATATTCAAATGCATTGAGGTATGAATGAAAAAACGACAACTATGCCTCTGTTCCAAGCAAGTTGGGGTCACGTTCTCCATTTAAACTCATCTAAAAACCAACAAGGCAACAAAGGAAACAGCACCGAAAATGCATCTTTTTTCTTTTGGAAACATTTTACAAGGGCTATTGGAAACAACCTCTCTATCCTCACAAGGTAGGGGTAAGGTCTGCGTACACACTACCCTCCCCAGACCCCACGGTGTGGGATGATACTGGGTATGTTGTTGTTGTTGTAAACATTTTACAAGGGGAAGAGGCACAATCATAGATAACTGAGTAAATCAAATCACCCCACCCTTCTAAAAAATTTAAAAGGACAAAAAAACAGTTACTTTAACGTAAACAAACAACTTCAACAACTATGCAGCTAGTTAGGGTAGCTATATAAATCCTCTATCTGCATCCATCTTCTTTCATTCTTATACTCAATAATTTGAGACAACTTACAAGTTATCAGAAACTATGAACTCTCTGAATGTGGCATTTTTCCCATGGTAAAGGTTACTCTAAAGTAAAACTAACAAAAATCCCAGTGCCAAAGTCTTTACATATCTTAATTTCCATACAACAATGAAAAGCATATAATCACTTCGTCCAATTTATATGACACACTTTTAGTCTGTCTAAAAGTAATAACTTTCTATATTTAAACCCAACTTAACTATAAACTGTTCATTATAATCTTAATGATATATTTATAGCCAAACAAATATCTACAGTTTGTTTCAAACCATAAGTTTCAAAAGTATTTCTTATTTGCTTAAACTCCATGCTAGTATTACACCCCGTATCCCAATTTATGTGATGCACTTTCCTTTTCAGTCTGTCCCAGATACGTCCAAACAATTTAATGGTAAATTTTCCATTTTAATGTTACTAGTTACTTATTTTAAACCACAAGTTTCAAAAAGTCTTTCTTTCTTAAAATCCATAGCTAGTCAAACATTATGACATAAAATTGGGACAGAGGGAGTACCTTGCAGGTAGTAAATTCAAGAGAGCGATACTTCTCAGTTTCACTGAAAATTCGGGAGTGAAGCATAGGCGTATAAGCAGCTTCAGCACCATACTTTCGACACAGCATACGAAATGGAAGCTCCGAGTTATCCACCATCGGCGCAACTATAAGTTTCGGCTCTCCTAGCTTCTTCCAGTGAGCCCACGCTCTCTCAATCCGCGATTCCCCTTTCAAGTACCCGTTCGCACGATTCAGTTCAAATAACTGCGGCGCATTTCCTTCTTGTGAAGTAATGGTGGCGGCGGAGCAGAGGCGGTCGTCGTCGTCGTTGAATTCGTCGTTAGGGTTTTGTGTGGAGGAGGTGTTTAAGGTTTGAGTGGCCATTGAAAGGTTTTTGTAGAGAGATGTGTGGTGGTTGACGAGGGAATTCGTAGAGAGAAGTTTCAATTTGAATCTCATGAGGAGGCAATGGGAACGGCTACGGCTGCGCCACCCATCGCCGCTGTAGCGGTTGAGGGTTGGTTGAGGAAGGCGGTTTAAAGGAGCGGGATATTGTGCTCAGTGCGATATGAAATCGGCGGAGGCCTGGGTCCATTTCAGGCCCAATTGATTGAACTCAAATGGGATTTTTTCGGCCAAATAGCACGGGCTAGCCAGTCTTCGCACTGATCATTTAAAAATAGTTAGCATTTGTAAAGTCATTGAAAAATAGCCACTATTTGCTGTAGCACAGAAAGTTCCAGTATAGTATACTGGAGATTGGTGCACCTGTGCATGAACTTCCAACATATTATGCTGGAACTCCAACACGCGGAAAGTTTCAACATAATATATTGAAGGTTGGAGCACCTGTGTATGAACTTCAACCATATTATGCTGGACCGATATATTATACTGGAACTCCAGTATATTATAGTGAAAATTCAGTATATTATATTGGAGTGAGTATTTTCCAGATTTTGAACAGTGTTTTGTTCAGATTTATCTTTACATGAAAAGTGGCTAAATTTCGATTACTTTTGAAATTATGGCTATTTTTAAATGACCACTTATAAATCTGGCTATTTTTGAATTTCTCCCATAAAAAGGCTTAGCCGAACAATCGGACCAAGTACACGAGAGGCCCATTCATCTTTAACTATACTGCCATCATCCTCAACTTTCATCAATTCCCCAATCTTTTGGAATACAGTTCTTTTTGGGTTTCTCCTCCTTTTTGTTTCGTTTTCGTTTCGTTTTGTTCTTGTTTTGTTTTTGGGAAAACAAAATATAATTCCTTGTTTTTGTTTTTGTTTTTGTTTTTGTTCTTGTTTTTCTTTTTTGGGAAACAAAATATAATTCCAAAAGTAAATTATTGTTTTATTCAAAAAAGTTGTTTTTATACAGAATCTATTTTGTAAGTTACATTAGTACTACTAGCCAACTTGGCCAAGCTTCCCAAAATATGCTTATTGTTGAAAATGCTTTTGTCAGAAGTACCGTTCGAAAAAGTACTTTTCACTACAAGAAAATGATGTATTAGATGGGAATTTTGTTGGGGATTATATAAGAGAATTTGCAGGAAACTAAGCGGATTTTCCTTCTGAAAAAATTCCGATGGAAAAACCTTCGTAGGTAACTATTACCTGGGAATTTTAAAAGTCCCCAGGTAATTTACTCGGGAATTTTGAATCCGCATAAAAATTACCCGGGGTTTTAAATTCACATGTAAATTACCTGCGAATTTTTCCATAGAAAATTCTAGATATTCGCATGAAATTTTTGGTAGAAAACTAATGAAACTTGGGATTTTCTGGCGGAGTTTGCTAGGGAAATAGCCCATGAAAATTTCCAAGTGCATGTGTCGAAATTTTAGACGAAAATTTATAATTGCTATATTTTTATATATTTGTATATACTAGACATTCCCCACCTACGGACAAGATATATATGATAAATGATGAAAAGTGCATATTTTTGAGTATATTTGCATATTAATTCTTGTGTGTGTCGCGGGAGATTACATAATTTTCAAAGTGAAATATACTCATTATGTGTTTCTTATGTGTAGGAACGAGTTTGGATGATAAATGATCAAAAGATGATAATTCGACACAAAAAGNAAGTTTCAAATGACAAATAAGGATATGAATAGATTTACTTAAAAGTTAATATTATAAGTAAATAAATAACCTCAAAATTTATTATTCTAATTAAATATTATTATTTTATTAAATAAAATGTAAAAATAAAATAAAAAAGTACTATAATTCTTTTAAGATGATTTAAATATGTTAAAAATTACACAACAAATATAAAAACATTCACTCCCTAAGTCACTATATATTAGAAAGCTATCCTAAAAATAAGAAGAAATACTTGTATATTAATATTTTAAATATTAGGTTTAAAAGTAAGATTATTTTGGTATATACTATATTTTGTTAAGGGTATTTTTGGTAAGAAGAAAAGTCAAAGCTACTTCTGCTTCTGGGGAGAAACTACTTTTTTCTACTTCTCAGAAGCTGCTTCTGCTTCTTCTCAAAAGTACTTTTTTTCTTTCAAAAAGCTTGGCCAAACACCTTAATAGCCTGTTTGGACAAGCTTTTTTCTTGGCCAAAAGTTTTTTTTTTTGGTCAAAAGTGTTTTTTCTCCTCAAAGTTAAGGTGTTTGGCCAAGCTTTTTGAAGGGAAAAAAGTGCTTTTGAGTAGAAGTAGAAGCAGGAAAAAGTAGCTTCTCCCTAGAAGCACTTTTATGAAAAGCATTTTTGAGAAAAATACACTTAGAAGTACTTTTTAAAACCTTGGCCAAATACTAATTGCTGCTCAAAAGTGCTTTTCAAATTAATTAGCCAAACACAAACTGATTCTCACAAAAAGTACTTTCTTGAAAAATATTTTTGAGAAAAAAACTTCTCAAAATAAGTAGATTTTAGAAGCTTGGCTAAATAGGCTATAAGTTGAGAATAAAAGAACTTTGGGAAAAAAGCACTATTGATTTTTGGAGAAGCTTGGCCAAACAGGCTATTGTCTTCTGGCTTAAGTCAAAATTCACCTCAGTCTGAAACTCGAACTCTAGATATAATAGTGGTCGAGTCAATTATATGAAAAGTTCTAGAGATGGATGCATGGAGAAAACCAGACCGTAAAGGCTGAGTCAATTATATGAAGGGGTAGTAGTAGTGGGGAGGGACATAGCTAGGTTGAGAAATTTGAAGTGCAATTCCATGAGCCCGTTTGGCGTAGCTGATTTAGAGTAGCTGATAAGTATTAAGTGCTGAAAAGCATTTTTAGGTGCTGAAACTAATTTAGAAAATAAGCAGTTACGTGTTTGGATAAAAGTGCTGAAATTAATAATATGCAGCTGAAGAACTGGGTATACGAAGAGTTTTGTTTTAAAAAAAAAAGTATTTTAGGGATAGAATAGTAAATATTTTGGTCAAACTTAAAGTACTTATAAGCTGAAATTTGATAAGTTGGGGGAGACCAACTTATGGCTTTTGGCTTATTTTTAGCTTATAAGCACTTAACTTGTAAGCACTTTTAATTTTACCAAACGTGAAGATAAGCCAAAAGTGCTTATAAGCCAGTATGACCAGCTTATAAGCTTAGCCAAACACCCTCCGTATCAGATGTCCTCCCATATAGTAGAAGGGAGACAATAAAAAGGAGAAACGTTGACGCTGTAAGTAGTTCATCATCTGAAGGGAAAAAATAAGCGGCGCATCATGAAATGAAAGTATACAACAATAACAACAACAACAATGACAATATACCTAGTATTATCGCACACCGTGGGGTCTGGGGAGGGTAGTGTGTACTCAGACCTTACCCCTACCTTGTGAGGATAGAGAGGTTATTTTCAATAGACCCTCAGCTCAGGACATAATCTCCACATTAATGAAAATATAGACAAGAAGGGATAGTACCACAAAGCCATATAAAAGCAGAATAAAAATAACAAGATAGTAAGGTGATCAACAATGAAAGAAAACAACGGTTAGTCATAAAAACCTACTACCAACAGAAAGCGAGAGTTCATGCCAATACTACCGTTATGAACACTCTAGACTACCTACTCTACTACCCTAATCCTCGACCTCTATACCTTCCTACTAAGGGTCATGTCCTCGGTCAGCTGAAGCTGTGCCATGTCTTGCCTAATCACCTCTCCCCACTTCTAATTTGGTCTACCTCTACCTCTCCGTAGTCCCTCCAATGTCAACCTCTCACACCTCCTCACCAGGGCGTCTGTGCTCCTCCTCCCCACATGCCCAAACTACCTAAGCAGCGTTTCCCGCATCTTGTCCTCAATAGGGGCCAAACCCACCTTATCACGAATAACCTCATTTCTGATCCTATCTAACCTGGTGTGCCTGCATATCCATCACAACATCCTCATCTCTGCTACCTTCCTCTTCTGAGCATGAGCAATCTTGACTGGCCAACACTCCGTCCCACACAACATCGTTGATCTAACCACCACTCCGTAGAACTTACCCTTAATTTTTGGTGGTACCTTCTTGTTACACAAAACACCAAAAACGAGTCTCCATTTCATTCATCCCGCCCCAATACGATGTGTGACATCTTTATCAATCTCCCCATCCCCCTAAATAATAGACCCAAGGTACTTAAAACTCCCTCTCCTAGGGATGACCTGCGAGTCAAGCCTCACCTCCCCTTCCCCTCATTGAGTCTCGCCACTGAACTTACACTCCAAGTATTCTGTCTTGGTCCTGATTAACTTGAAACCTTAGATTCCGGGGTCTGCCTCCATACCTCTAATTGCGCGTTCACACCGTCTCGTGTCCCGTCAATCAATGCAACATCATCTGCAAATAGCATGCACCAGGCACCTCCCCTTGGATGTGGCGCATTAGTACGTCCATCACCAAAGCAAACAAAAAAGGGATGAGTGCCGACCCCTGATGCAACCCCATCATAACCGGAAAATGGTCCGAGTCCCCACCCACTATCCTCACTCGGGTTTTTATTCCATCATACATGTCCTTAATTAACCTAACGTAGGCAACATTTACTCCTCTAGCCTCCAAACATCTCCAAAAAAACCTCCCTCAGAACTTTATCATACGCCTTTTCTAAATTGATGAACACCATATGCAAATCCTTCTTTCTCTCCCTATACTGCTCCATCAATCTCCTAACAAGGTGGTTGGCTTCTGTAGTCAAACGTCCCGGCATAAATCCAAACTGGTTCTCAAAATAGACACACTCCTCCTCACCCTCAGCTCTACCACGCTCTCCAGACTTTCATAGTATGGCTAAGCAGCTTGATACCGATAGTTATTGCAATTTTGGATATCACCGTTGTTTTTGTATACATGAACTGTCATGCTCCACCTCCACTCTTCGGGCATCTTCTTCGTTCTAAAAATGACATTAAATAACCTACTGAGCCACTCCAAGCCTGCCTTGCCCGCAGTTTTCCAAAACTCCACCGGGATTTCATCCCGTCCGATCGCTTTGCCCCTGCTCATCTTACGCATAGCCCCCTCAACTTCATAAACTTTAATCCGCCTACAATACCCAAACTCACAACGACTCATGGAGAGTTCCAAATCACCCAGTAAAATGCTCATGTCCCCTTCCTCGTTCAAGAGACTATGGAAGTAGGTCTGCCATCTCCGATGGATACGCCCCTCATCCAACAAAACTATACCTTCTTCGTCCTTGATGCACTTCACTTGGTCCAAGTCACGCGCCTTCCTTTCTCTCACCTTGGCTAACCTGAACAACCTCTTATTCCCACCTCGGCCCTCGAGTTCCTCATACAAACGACTAAAAGCTGTAGTCTTAGCCGTCGTAACTGCTAGCTTTGCCTCTTTCTTAACCAACTTATAATGCTCCCTATTCTCCCTCTTCTCCTAATCGTCTACACTTTCTACTAGCTTCAGATACGCTGCTTTCTTGATTTTTAATTTTCCTTGCACCTCTCCATTCCACCACCAGTCTCCCCTGTGACCACCAAAGTAACCATTTGAGACCCTTAATATATCTCTCGCGGCTTCCCTAATGCACTGTGTAGTCGTGGTCCACATAGCGCTTGCGTCCCCACTACTCCTCCAAGCCCCCATTGTCACCAGCTTGACCCCCAACTGTTGCGCATTAGCTTCCGTCAAGGCTCCCCACTTGATCCTAAGTTGGCTATACATCGCCCTCTTCCCCCTCTTCCTCGTGATCTCAAGGTCCATGACCGGGAGCCTATGAAGGGTCAATAGGCTCTCACTCGGGATGACCTTGCAATCCATGCAAAGACCTCTATCGGACTTCTCGCAGAGTAAAAAATCAATCTGAGTCCCGGCCACCGAGCTCTAGAAGGTGACCAAATGCTCCCTCTTCTTTGCGAAACTCGAGTTTGCTATCACCAAATCAAATGCTCTAGCAAAGTCCAGCAGAGACGTTCCTCCTCCGTTTCTATCTCCAAAACCAAAGCCACCATGCACATCATCATACCCCCCAGACGTCACCATGAAATGAAAATATTTTGTGTATAAATGGTAAATTATATATATTAATGTAATTAAGTGATAACCTCTCTAAGAAGGGTAAATAAATTTATAATGTAATATAGATAGGTAAAAGTTCCACCAAAAATTACGCTGGACGGATATATGCATGACCACCATTTTATATTTTGGTCTCGCTAAGATAAAAAATTTGAGAATATAATTTTGAGGCAGCAAGAACCCTGACGATTATTAGAATTTTTAGCCATAATGTTGAAAAATTCGGATGATCCGTCAGAAATTATGGTAAATATTAGAGAAATTTTCATAAAGTACTATTTTTTAGTAGTAATTAGCCATCTATAGATACCATTTGCTATATTACGGATACCTTTTATGTGGTCATAAGATGTATTTGATGTATTTAAACTATTGTATTCATGAATACAGTAGCAAAAATAGGCGTGAATCAGGGAAGTCCAGCTAATCAGTTGTTGTATTCAAGTGTATTTGACTGTATTCATGGAGTGAAACATGGGATTACAGCTGGACAGATTATTATATTCGACTGTACTCACGGCGTGAAATAAGGGATTACACTGTTTTTAAAATGGAAAGTGAATCAATTAACATAATAGACTCCTAATATAACTCAACAAACTCAATTATAACACACAAATTTTGTATTTTCAGTTATAAAAAAGATTCTCAACCGAAAAATACCCAAAAAACATAGCAATCTTCAGAGAAATTATATAATACATCTGAATACATAAATTATATTAATTAAAGAAAAACTTATGAATACATTCATGGCATATAGTGAGACAGTGAATACAATGAAATACATAGAATACATCGGGATACATTGAAATACAATGAGAAAAAAAGACAGTGAATAAAACGAAATACATGGAATACAACGAGATACATTGAATTACAATGAAAAAACAGACAATGAATACAATGAAATACATGAAAATACATTGAAATATATTAACAGAAAATCAAGTTGCTCAGCCCCAAACTCCATCGTCTTTGTTCAAGAACAAGCCCTAATTTCCGGCGAATCCGCCGTTCACCGGAAGCCGGTAGTGAAAACGGGTATTCGAAGAAATCTATGGAAAAATGGATTTGAAGCGAATGGCGAAAGCAGTACTTGGGAAAGTTATGGAGAAGCAATTGAATAATACTTTGAGTTGGAATGCAGAGGATTTGTGCTATGAACAAGTTGAATATGGTGCTATTGATGCTTTTGTGTCGTTTGAGTTAGGGAAGAATTTGTTTAATATACTGTCGAACTGAGATAGCCGTCGTGTTAAGTTTCAACCATGGCTGCTGCTAAAAGAGACATTGATCCACAAAACTTTGGGAGAATGGGATGTATCAAAGTAGAGAGAGAAAGAAAAAGGTGTAACTGATTAGCGTATTTAGTGGCTTAGGGTTAGGAGGAAACCAAAATTAAATATTTTGCTATAAACCTTAAAAGGTATCTATAGAATATAATTTTTTTAAATGATATTTATTTAAAATAAATAAGGTGTTAACCTTTGCTATAAGAGGTAAAAATTCCTAAATATTATGGTGATCACTAAGATTTGGGCCATCCTGACTATCACATTAAACCTAGCGATCGCCAAGAGCATAATACCAATTCTAATGCAGGTGCTATTTTTTAAAGATTATTTTTAACAGGTTTAAATTTAAATGGTGATACCGAAAAATCTTATTTGTGCAAATTACCAATTTAGCAGTCCTTTTGGACAGCACATTAATAGTAAGTTACATTAGGAATTGACACGATGGTCAACTTTCACCGTGATGGCAAACTTCGTACTAAAGACTTGCTCATCCTCGTGCTCTTCTTCTCTTCTTCTGCAACAACCACTTCATTTGCATGCATGATAATCGTTCGCTAGTTCTGATCAATGGAAATGGTTTAATTTAAAAGAAAAAAGAAACTAAATCAAGTGAAAATTGAAGCTACACCAAGTAACCCCTATTGACAAGTAGGTTATCACATTATCGTTACCCTATTCTTCAGTTCAAGAATTTATAACTAAGTATGCTAGCTTATCATCAAAACCAAAACAAATTACTATCACCTTATTAAATCTATGGGCAAATGCACAAATCTAAACTGAAAATTTTAGGTATCTTCTATGTATATAGAATAGGAGAAGCAAACCAACATGATGATGCTTAGTGTCAAACTGAAAAATCAACAAGTGTCAAATTTTAGGACAAAATTAGTTAGATTAGTTAATAATTAGTTACTTTTTTTAAAATTTGAATTAAAAATAATTAAATATCTATATATTTTTAAGAAAACTATTATAAACAAGACAAAAATATATAAATAAACAACTTCAATGTAGAGATATATAAAATGATAAGACTAATTTATTTTCTGAGATAATAAAGTTTGAATAATAATAATTCATATGGTCATGCTATATGGATGAGATCAAACTAAAAATATTATAATAGATAAAAATAAATACAAAAATATAAACAATAATTTCAATAAATAAATAAAATATATAAAGATATAATTTAACTTATTATGTAGTAATTTTAATATAAAGAATTAAACTTTAATATTGAATACAAACGGGAAGATGAATTCAATTTAATCTCTTATTGAAAATAAACAAAAATAATAATTTATAATTATTAGTAAATTTATGAATATAATAAAAAGAACTTCTCTGTTTAACCTTTGAACTAATTCAACACCATCATATCCATTTAGAAAAATAATATAAAAATATCATATTATAGATAAACACTTAATGAAAAAAAATATTGTAGAACATACACTAATACTATATAAAGAGTAGAATAGATAATATGATCCTATCCAGACTTGAAATTTATTTGATAAAATTAAATAAATAAAAAATACTCAAAAATATTATTGATAAATCTGAAATCGAAATAATTTGAGAAAGTCATAAAAGATAAAGTCAAGTTAAATTTCAAGAGTAATACAAAATTATATTCGTTGTATAATATTAACTGATAATTTATTAAAAGTCATATATTAATTTAATAATATTAAGTAATTGATAATACAATTACATAAGCAAGGAACAAAAAAAATATAAATTATGGGAATATATAAAAAATATAAGACTTATAATTAGAATTATGATGAGAAATGTTGTACATATACACATAAATAAAATCATAATAAATAAATAGTCATAAAGGAAGAATACATAAAAAAAAAATTCCAAACGATAGCGTAAAAATATGTATACTAATTAAATTTCTCATGTAGGAAATTTTAGTTAATAAATAGAACTCATAATTATATAATAAAAAATATAAAGATACTATTACGATATTATACATCGGATAAGTGTGTGTTTGTGTTATATATATAACACAAATTAATAATTATTAAAAATATTGGTAAACTTTTTATAAAAATAATAAAAGACTTATCTCTTTTTGATAAATTCAAATTATAATTTAGTAAAAAAAATTACATTATTTAAATTTTTCATAAAATATTATAAAATAAATTAAATATTACAGTACAAAAAATTTACGAAAAGAGAGGGATTAAGATAATTGTATGATATTTACATTTTGATTTAATTGATAAATAAATAAAACTTAAGAAAATTATTGATAAATATAGACAATTGAAGAATTTTGAATAGTATAACATAAATTTAAAAAAATAAAAATATTTTCAAATTAAAAAAAAACTATATCTATATTATATTAAACGAGAAGTAGTATCAAAATACTAAGCCAATTAACGAGTTAATAAATAGTCATATTAGTAAATTTAAGAACTGCTAATTTAATAATAATAAAAAATAAATAAGGAACAAATAATTTTTTGATACTATATAATATGTATCCTTTGATTTTGAATAGATTTTGTATATTTCTATACACCACATTAAATAATAAAATAACTACTAATATTTATTGAAATAATATGATATATTACCAACGAGCGAAAAACACAGGACGAAATTGATACTCGCTAGCCAAAGATAGCATAGTTTAATTATCGTCTTCACGGGAATTGAATATAAATAATGTTCAAGTAATTTCTTGCTTAAATGCTATTCAGGATGATTAATACTTTGCTTGGAATGATTATGAACTAAAACTAACTATTAAATCTAAGCAATTAACAATTGATCACATAAAGACAAAAATTGAGCAACACTGAAATAATCAATTGGAGAAATAAGGGTCGTGACGGGATAGGTGCAAGAGAGCGATTCGTGATCTAACTCTAGTTCAATCCACTCTAATGTTCTAATTATTCTCATGAATTTACTCGATAATTATGTCACGTCCCCAATTTTCCTTTGTAGGATGTCGTGATGGAACCTAGTCTCCAAGAGCCTAACATACAATAGAATAAATTGAAATAACGATAAAACTCTCAAATACTCGACAACTATTATAAAGGAAGCTTCGCAACTCTGCATAAACAAACTTCCCAAAATCTGGTGATCACAAGATCTACGAGTAAGTACTGATCATCCCTATACAATAGTGTGTCTATAAAGGGAAAGAAAATGAAATAGACTAGATAGAGGGTGACTCCGAGGCCTGTGGACGCCGGCAGGTATACGTTGAAGTCTCCGAAGCTGAGCTCGTCTCACTGGTGCCTGGAATGTGCACAAAAAGATGTGCAGAAGCGTAGCATGAGTACACTACGACGGTATCCAGTAAGTGTTAAGCCTAACCTCGGTAGAGTAGTGACGAGGTCAAGTCAAGGCCCTATTGGAACAAATAAGAAAATTAAACATGTATATAACAGTGTAATAATGATAAATGAAACAATACGGAGATATACCAAGATTAGGTACACTAAACTAAGGCAATAATGCATCACGGAGGAAAACAGGGAATGATATGCCAAGGAAACAAGCAACCAAAAACACAAGCGAAGTAATAGAAAAGTATCAACAAGCATCACTACCGAAGTACCGCCTCGTAGTCTCAAATCACAAAACGAATTACAATCTTTTCTTATATCACCGCGGGAGCCTTGCATTTTGTTTGAAAATCAATATTTTCCCGAAATAGCTTCCCGCATTTTAGCCCACCTTATCACACCGTGTGGCTTCAGGTAGTTCCCCTTAGCAATACGCGTATCAAGCCTACCTTATCTCACGGCATGCGTTTCAACTCCAAACCTTATACTACCGCATGTGTATCAATATGAACAACGGATCACATATTGCACCTCAAGTTCCCAATATCCCAATTTACCAAAGAAGTCAATAATAACTGTGTTTTCACAATAAATAGCCCGTGGCTTAACCATAATATGCACAAGAGTCTCACAATAACAACTGAAAGTGAATACTCAACAAGAATGATATTTCACAACTTTGCAACTTTGCCTCAATGTGAATCACGACCCTTATAACTCAATACCAATTTCAACAACAAGATATCCAAGAATAACAACTTCAAGTAAGGAACTCAACGGTTGAATAAATAATAAGGAATAGAGGAAACAGTAACTTCAACTAAACACGTAAAGACAATTAACAAGTAAGAGATAAGACAAGTAGATCATGTGAAGATAGACTAATAATGATGAATATAACATGTTATAGTAACTCAATTAAAGGCATGAAAGGAATCTACATAGCTAAAATCGGTCAATTATCCCACATTTAACCCGTGTACACACTCGTCACCTTGCATACACGGCTTCCACGTATAACAAATAACACAAAACAACACCAATCCTAAAGGGGTAATTTCCCCCACAAAGATAGGCAAGACACTTACCTCAAAACACGCTAACTCAATCCACTAGTAAGCCTTTCTCTCGATTATCCAACTTTGAATGGCTCGAATCTAGATAAAACAACTTCATACCATAAATATGAACTATAGAAAGCCATTCCGAACAATAAAGTTTCAAACTTTAAAGAGAAATAAAAAGTCAACCCCGGGCCCACATCTCGGAACCCGACCAAAATTACAAAATTCGAACACCCATTCGATAAAAATTCCAACCATACAAGAATTACTAAAATCCGACCTCAAATCACCTTTCAAATCCCCAAAATTTAGTCTAAGAAGTTTTCACAATTTTTCCCCAAATTTTCAACTCAAATCACTAATTAAATGATGACAATAACAATGAATTCGTGTAATATAGTCAAATCCGGGTTAGAATCACTTAACCCAGTGATTTCCTTGAAGAACCCTCGAAAAATGGCCACAAATCGAGCTCTCTAGGTCCAAAAATGAAAAATGAGAATAAACCCTCGAAGCCCTCAATTTCTGCCTAGTGAATTCGCATATGCAGGCACAGGGTCACATCTGCGACACCGCACCTGCGAGAAATCCGTCGCAGGTGAGGTTCCAGCTTAAGCCATGACTTTATGCTTTTGCGGATCCAAATAGCCACCTGAGCTCACGCACCTGCGGAGTGGCCTCCGCTTCTGCGACCCCAGTCCTGGCCAGCCTTTTCCGTTTCTGCGCTTCCTCTATCGCACCAGCGAGTCCGCTTCTACGGAACTCTGACCGCACCTGCGGTCCCATCTGGTCAGGTTTAATATCGCTTATGCGGCTCGAGGACCTCTTCTACGGTGCCGCACCTGCTGCACCCAAAATGCGCAGGTGTGATCGCACTATACACAACAGAGATTCAGCAATGCATAAAGTCCAAAATTGTTCCGTATTCAATCCAAATCACATCCGGGCCCCCCACTACCCCATCCGAATATACCAACAAGTTTCAAAATACTTAACAGACCTACTCGAGGCCAAAATCACATCAAACAACATCGATTCAACGAATCGCAATTCAGTTCAAGCCTATTGAAACTACGAACATCCGACTTTCAAAACTAACGCCGAATAATACCAAATCAACTCTGATTGACCTCAAATTTTGCACACAAGTCATAAATAACATGACGGATCTATTCTAATTTCCGTAATAAGAATCCGACCCCGATATCAATAAAGTAAATTCCCGGTCAAACTTCTTAACCTTCCAAACCTTCAACTCTCTAACTTACACCAATTCAAGCCGAAACGACCTACTGACCTCGAAATCAACATTCGGACACGCTCCTAATTCAAAAAAGCAACATACGAAATTATTGGAACCGTGAAAACTCTATTCTTGAGTTGTCTACATAAAAGTCAAACTGCGGTGAACTCTTTCAACTTAAGCCTCCAACTTAGAGACTATGTGTCCCATTTTACTCCGAAACTCACCGAACTAAAGCCAAACACCCCTGGCAAGTCACATAACCATAATACAACATAGATGAGGCAATAAATAGGGGATCGGGGATAAAATACTCAAAACGACCGGCCGAGTCGTTACATCCTCCCCCACTTAAAACAAACGTTCATCCTTGAACGAGTATAGAGACATACTTGAAGTGGTGAAAAGATAAGGATAACGGCTACGCATATCATGCTCGGTCTCCCAAGTCGCCTCCTCGACTGGTTGACCCCTCCATTGAACCTTCACTGAAGCAATGTTCTTCGACCTTAATTTTCAGACCTTCCTGTCCAAAATGGCCACTAGCTCCTCAACATAAGACAAATCTTTGTCCAACTGGTTAAGCTGAAATCCAATAGATGAGACGGATCACGGTGATATTTCCAGAGCGTAGAAACATGGAATACCAGATGAGCTGTAGCTAGACTTGGTGGCAATGCAAGCTTGTAGGCCACCTCTCCAATCCTCTCAAGAATTCCAAAAGGTCTGATGTATCTAGGGATCAACTTGCCCTTCTTCCCGAACTTCATAACACCCTTCATGGGCGAAACCCGGAGCAAGACCCGCTCTCCAACCATGAATACAACATCATGAACCTTCCGATCCGCATAACTCTTCTGTCTAGATTGGGTTGTACGAAGCCGATCTTGAATCAATTTAACCGTTTTCCAAAGCATTCTGAACCAAGTCAGCACCCAATATCCTAGCCTCACTCGCGCAAACCAACCCACCGGAGATCGACACCGCCTCCCATAAAAGGCCTCATACAAAGCCATATCTATGCTCGATTGGTAACTGTTGTTGTAGGCAAACTCCGCAAGCGGCTAGAACTGATCCCAAGAACCCCAAAACTCCACAGCACATGCACACGAAACATATCCCCCAATATCTTAATAGTACGCTCGGACTGTTCGTCCGTCTAAAGGTGGAATGTTGTACTCAACTCAACCCGTGTTCCCAACTCATGCTGTACGATCTTCCAAAATTGCGATGTAAACTATGTATCCCAGTCAGAGATGATGGACCGACACACCATGAAATCTGACAATCTCGCGAATATAGACCTAAGCCAGCTGCTCTGAAGAATAAGTAGTCACCACTAGAATGAAATGAGCTGACTTGGTCAACCTATCCACAACCACCCATACTGCATCAAACTTCTTCTTAGTTCGTGGGAGCCCAACAACAAAATCCATGGTAACTCGCTCCCACTTCGACTCGGGAATCTCAAGCCTCTGAAGCAACCCACCTACTTCACCTGCTGACAATTTAGGCACCAAGCTACATACTCTACTATGTCTTTCTTCATTCTTCTCCACTAATAGTGATGCCTCAAGTCCTGATACATCTTGGCGACACCCGGTGAATGGAGTACTGCGAACTATGGGCCTCCTAAAGAACCAACTCATGGAAACCATCTACATTTGGCACACATAGCCGTCCCTACATCCATAACACACCGTCATCCCCAATAGTAACCTCATTGGCATCACCGTGCTTGAACCGTGTCCTTGAGGACGAGCAAATGGGGGTCGTCATACTAACGCTCTCTACTATGATCATATAGAGAAGATTGAGAAACCACACAAGCCAAAACTCGACTCGACCCTAAAACATTCAATCTAACAAACTGGTTGGCCAAGGCCTGAACATCCAATGCTAATGGCCGCTCTGCTGCCTTATGACTCAAGGCATCGGCCACCATATTAGCTTTCCTAGGATAATACAGAATGGTGATATCATAGTCCTTAAGCAACTCTAACCATCTTCGTTGCTGCAAGTTAAGATCCTTCTGTTTGCACAGATGTTGTAGACTCCGGTGGTCGGCATAGACCTCATAAGGGAGACCGTACAAATAGTGCCGCCAAATCTTAAAGGCATGAACAATAGCTGCTAATTCGAGGTCGTTGACAGGATAATTCTTCTCATGTACCTTCAGTTGTCTAGACTCGTAGGCAATTACCCTACCATCTTGCATCAACACCGCATCGAGGCTAACATGCGACATATCACAATACACAGTGTAAGACCTCGAACCCGTAGGCAACACCAACACTGGGGCTATAGTCAAAGCAGTCTTGAGCTTTTCAAATCTCTCCTCACACTCTTCGGTCCACTTGAACGGAGCACTCTTCTGGGTCAATCTGGTCATAGAAGCAGCAATAGATGAGAAACCCTTTACGAAACAATGTTAATACCCTGTCAAACTAAGAAAACTCCGGATCTTAGTGGCTGAAGACGGTATGGGCCAAATCTGCACTACTTCAATCTTCTTCGGATCTACCTTGATCCCCTCACTCGACACCACATGCCCCAAAAATGCCACCGAATCAAGCAGAATTCACACTTCGAGAATTTTGCATATAACTTCTTTTCTCTTAAGGTATGGAGCATAATCCTCAGATGCTGCTCATGATCCTCCCGGCTCCGGGAGTACACCAAGATGTCGTCAAACACAATGACGAATGAGTCAAGATAGGGCTGGAATACACTGTTCATCAAGTGCATGAATGATGCTGAGGTGTTGGTCAGCCCAAATGACATCACAAGGAACTCGTAATAACCATACTGAGTCCTGCAGGTAGTCTTCAGAATATAGGAATCCTGAATCTTCAACTGATGATAGCCTGGCCGCAAATCAATATTTGAGAACACTCTAACACCCCGTAGCTGATCAAATAGGTCATCAATGTGTGGTAATGAATACCTGTTCTTCACTGTAACCTTGTTCAACTGCCGGTAATCAATACACATGCACATAGAATCATCCTTCTTCTTTACAAACAAGACTGGAACATCCCAAGGTGGCACACTAGGCCGAATGAAGCAATTATCAAGCAACTCTTGCAACTTCTCCTTTAACACCTTCAACTTCGCTACGTCCATATGATATGGTGGAATAGAAATAGGCTGAGTGCCCGGCAATAAATCATAACCAAAAACGATATCCCTACCGGACAACATGCCTAGAAGATCCACCGAAAATACATCTGGATAGTCTCTAATTACCGAAACTGACTCAACGGTAGGAGTATCAACACTGACATCCCTCACAAAGTCTAGATATGCATCACACCCCTTCCCAACCATTCGCTGTGCCTTAAGGAACGGGACCACCCTTCTAGGAACATAATCCAAAAAGTACCCCTCCACTCCAACCACGGCAAACCTGGCATATCCAACGTCACCGTCTTGGCGTGACAATCAAGAATAGCATGATGGGGCGGCAACCCCATGCCCAAAATAATATCAAAATCTACCATACTGAGCAACAATAGATCAACTCTGGTCTCAAAACCACCAAGAACAACTAAACAACGACCGATACAGACGGTCAACAACAATGGATTCTCCCACAAGCGTGAACACATAGACAAGAGAACTCAGGGAATTATGGGATATACCTAAATACGGAGCTAAGTAAGATGATACATAGGAATGAGTGGATCCTGGATCAAATAAGACTGATGTATCTCTATGACAAACCGGAACAATACCTATGAGAACTCAGTCAGATACAACCGCCTCCATCCTAGTCGGAAGAGCATAACATCTGGCCTAGCCTCCCCCTCTAGGGTGACCCCTACCCGCCCGACCTTCACCTCTAGCTGGCTGTGCAGGTGGAATGGCAACTGGTGACACAGCCTTAGAAGTCTAGGGACCCTGTGGAATACGTAGAGCCCGAGTAGTTTGTGGAAGTGCATCTATCTTGAGTCTGGGGCAATCCCTCACCCTGTGACGAGTATCACCACACCCAAAACAAGCTCTCGGAAGACATGTCTGCTAAAACTGGCTCGGAACTGGTCGGCTGGACTGACCGCTGAAAGTACCCCATGCAGGAGGTGCACTAGACAGTGGTGGTGCATAATGGGCAACCTGAGACGTGGGAGTAGCCGGAATACCACTAGAAGCTGGAAGTGCTGAATGAACAGGACGACTCACATAGCCTCCACCATGACGGGCTGCAATTGGGGCACATGCACCACTATATGTGCCAGAATCTCGAGGCCTCTTGGCCTCCATATCCTCTCTCTCCCGACCCCACCTACCGTCCAATCTCCGAGTGATATCCACCACCTGCTGATATAGGGTATTAGTCTCCAACTCTCGAGCCATGTTGAATCTAATACCATGGTTGAGACCCTTGATAAATCGACGGACTCGCTCTCTGACTGTGGAGACTAAGGTTCGTGCATGTCTGGACAACTCACTGAACCTGATAGCATACTCCGACACGGTCATATCACCCTAGCGCAACTACTCAAACTCCGCACGCCATGCATCCTGAAGGCTCTAGGGAACAAACTATTTCATGAACATCTCTAAAAATTGAGCCTATGTGAGTGAAGCTACCTCGGCCGGGCTACCCAACTCATACGCTCGCCACCACTGATAAGCTGCTCCCTTAAGCTGGAATGTAGCGAAAGAAACCCCACTCGACTCCACAATACCCATAGTACAGAGGATACGGTGGCACACCTCAAGAAAACCATATGCATCCTCTGAAGCTAAGCTGCTGAAAGTAAGGGGTGGTACTTCGAGTACCTCTCGAGCCTAAGCTGCTCCCTCTCAGATGATGCTGCCTTAACCTCAGGCTAAACTAGGACAACCGGCTGCACTGTTATAACCTTTAAGACCTGGTCAACCTGGACCCGCTGCTCTAGGGTACGGGCTGCAGGAAGCTGTGCTCCTCCCCTAGCCTGGGATGTGGTCGGTGCGAGTGGGATCAACTCCGCCTGAGCTAGAGTGCCAAACATGCTCAAAAACTGGGTGAGGGTCTCTTGAAGTGCATGGATAGTAAGAGGCATCTCAGGTGCCTGGCCCCCAACTGGAGCTGCTGGTGGCTTCTCTGTCGCAGCTCGGGCTCTGGATGCACCACATGCCCATCCTGGGCCTCTGTGATATTAGGCTATATAGATGATATTTACACCTTAATATTGCCATGCTTTATTGTTGTTTTATAGGAGAATTGATGGCAAAATGCTCTAATTGGTGTTCTTTTGCTTCGCAGGGAATAATCTAAGTGAGTAAGCACTACAGAGTGTTTTGGAGTCAATAATGTGAAGAAAACACCCAAATCAAGAAGTACCCGAGCATAAAGAAGCAAAAATGGACTGAGTGAAATCCACCGCGAC
The DNA here is from genome assembly GCF_001879085.1 of Nicotiana attenuata. Taxonomy (NCBI): domain Eukaryota; kingdom Viridiplantae; phylum Streptophyta; class Magnoliopsida; order Solanales; family Solanaceae; genus Nicotiana; species Nicotiana attenuata. The sequence continues at coordinate 190,980 of NW_017671012.1, forward strand.
CGCGATGGAACCGCGGCAGATCAAGTACTCGAGGCAGAATAGTCAGCGTTCACCGCGGTCGAGCCGCGGTCTTGCCGCGACCGCGGTGAACTGTTCAAGCGCCAGAAAATTGGGGACCAAAGTATAAATTGGGGAAAACTTGTTCCAAACCCTTATAAACTTTAGAAGCTCACCCAAGACATGTTTAAGCTTGTTTTTAGACTACTTTGGAGGCAAGAACAAGTGTGAGAAGAGCAACTAAACATTAGAGTTCTTCTATCTTCTTTTTATTATTGCAATTACCCATTATGAATAATTCAGTAGTTTCATCTTGTTTTGTTATGAGTAGCTAATTTCTTAGTCTAGGGTTTTGATGGAACCTATTGAAGAATGAACTTCTTGTTATGTTAATATAGTTTGCCCAGTTTAATCTCTATTTGTTCAACTATGTGCTTGTTGTAGTTAATTGATAGGATCCTCAATTCGCTGTGCCTATTTAGTGTGCATAACTCGGGAGAGAGTGCATATTTAGGTAATTGTTGAACAACACCACTCCCAAAGTATATGAGGGATCAATAACTGAGGGTTTAAAGGCGGGATTAGGGATAACGAAGCCTTGGGTGCAATCTAAAGTGAGCTATAATAAACAAAGCCAGCTAGCGTATCTCGGGAGAGTACGTCTAGTAAATTATCGTGATTACTCGGGAGAGATTTACGGTAATAAGAGTGCTCATGATTGATATAGATGATTATGCAATTCTATGTGAAAAAATAACCGGAAGGTATTCCATCAATAGGGAAAATCATAACCTTAGAACCTTCTCTTAATTGTTTACAACTTAATCATAGTTAGTTTTCAGTTACTTATTTACATCCATTCTTAGTTAGTAGAAACAACTTCAATTGTCATTCACAACATTTGGGAAGTTGATTCCATGGAATTTAGTAAGTCTAACGAGAGTAATTGATAGGTTAATTCATTGTGGGTTCGACTCTGGGCTAAATACTCAGACTATATTTGCAACGTCCGCGTGTCCTTTTTATAAGGCATAGTTGGGCGTGATCACTCTGCCCCGGCCCCGGCCTCTCACGGCTCTAACAAGCGGCATGGGTGTCTCATCATCAGATCCAGCTGTGCGTTTCCTCACCATCTGCGAGAGAATAGAAAGACAAAGATTAAGAATTTCAAAGTCAACAATTCTCACGATATGGAATCAAAGGAGTGAAGTTTTTACTAATAGTTCCATAGCATCCCGAAGATAAGTACAAACGTCTCCGTACCGATCCGTGAGACTCTACTAAATCTACTTGTGACTCATAACACCTATGAACCTAGAGCTCTGATACTCACTTGTCACGACCTCAATCTCCCTCTGTAGGATGTCGTGATGGTACCTAGTCTCTAAGACTAGGTAAGCCTAACATATATGAAGAATAAACTGAAATAACGATAAAACTCTCAAATGCTCAACAACTATCATAAAGGAAACTTCGCAACTCAGTATAAAAAAACTTCCCAAAAATTGGTGATAGCAAGTTACAAGCTCTATGTGTCAGTACTGATCATCCCTATACAACAGTGTGTCTATAAAGGGAAAGAAAATGAAGTAGACTAGATAGAGGGTAACTCCGAGGCCTGCGGACACCGACAAGTATACCTTGAAGTCTCCGAAGCTAAGCTCGTCTCACTGGTGCCTGGAATGGTAGAAGGTACATGGATTTGCACAAAAAGATGTGTAGAAGAGTAGCATGAGTACACCACAACGGTACCCAATAAGTGGCAAGACTAACCTCAGTAGAGTAGTGACGAGATCATGTCAAGGTCCTATTGGAATAAATAAGAAAACTGAACAGGTAAATAACAGTGTAATAATGATAAATGAAACATTAAAGAAATATACCAAGATTAGCTACATTGAACTAAGGCAATAATGCATCACGAGAGAAAACATGGAATGATATGCCAAGGAAACAAGCAACCAAAACACAAGTGAAGTAATAGAAAAATATCAGCAAGCATCACTACCGAGGTACCGCTTCGTAGTCTCAAATCACAAAACAATTCACAGTCTTTTCTTATCATCGCGGGAGCCTTGCATTTAGTTTTGAAAATCATTTTCCCGAAATAGCTTCTCGCATTTTAGCCCACCTTATCACACCGCGTGGCTTCAAGTAGTTCCCCTACTAGCAACACGCGTATCAAGAGCACCTTATCTTACCGCATGCGTTTCAACCCCGAACCTTTTACCACTGCATACGTGTCATTATCACAACATATCACAAACCGCACCTCAAGTGCCCAACATCACAAATTGCCAAAGAAGTGAACAATAATGGTGTTTCCACAATAAATAGCCTATGGCTCAACCACAATATGCATAAGAGTCTCACAATAACAACCGAAAGTGAATACTCAACAAGAATAGAATTTCAATACTTTGCAACTTTGCCTCAATGTGAATTATGACCCTTATAACTCAATACCAATTTCAACAACAAGATATTCCAAGAATAAAAACTTTAAGTAAGGAACTCAACAGTTAAATAATGAATAAGGAATAGAGGAAACAATAACTTCAACTAAACACGTAAAGACAATTAACAAGTAAGAGATAAGACAAGTAGAGCATGTGAAGATAGACTAATAATGCTGAATATAACATGTTATGGTAACTCAATTAAAGGCATGAAAGAAATCTACATAGCTAAAACTGGTCAGTTACCATATTTAGCCCGTGTACATACTCGTACCTTGCGTACATGGATTCCACGTATCACAATTAACACAAAACAACACCAATCCTAAAGGGGTAAATCCCCCACACAAAGTTAGGCAAGACACTTATCTCAAATCATGCTAACTCAATCCACTAGTAAGCCTTTCCCTCCATTATCTAACTCCGAACGACTCGAATCTAGCCAAAACAACTCCATACCATAAATATAAACTATAGGAAGCTATTCCAAACAATAAAGTTGCAATCTTTAAAGAGAAATACAAAGTCAACTAAAAAAGTCAACCCCGGGGCTCGCGTCTAGGAAACCGACCAAAATTAGAAAATACGTACGCCCATTCGATAACGAATCCAACCATATAAGAATTACTCAAATCCGACCTCAAATCGCCTTTCAAATCCCTAAAATTTAGTCTAAAAATTTTTCACAAATTTTCTCCAAATTTCGAACTCAAATCACTATTTAAATGATGAAAATAACAATGGATTCGTGTAATATGGTCAAATCCGGGTTAGAATTATTTACTCCAATGATTTCCTTGAAGAACCCTCAAACCAAGCTCTCTAGGTCCAAAAATGAAAAATGAGAATAAACCCTCGAAGCCCTCAATTTCTACCTAGTGAATTCACGTCTGCGGGCATAGGGTCACATATGTGACGCCGCACATGCGGGAAATCCATCGCATGTGCGGTTACAACTTAAGCCATGACTTTCCGCTTCTGCAGACCCAAATAGCTCACCTGCTATAACGCACCTGCGGCCGCTTCTGCGACCCCCAGGCCTGTCCAGCCTTTTCCGCTTCTGCGCTTTCTCTCTCGCACCAGCAAGTCCGCTTCGCGGAACTCTGCCCCCACCTGCGGTCCCAACTGGGCAGGTTCAATCTCGCTTTTACAGCTCGGCACCGCCTCTCCCAAAATGTGCAGGTGCGATCGCACCAGACACAACAGAGATTCAGCAAAGCATAAAGTCCAAAATTGTTCCGGATTCAATCCGAATCACACCCGGGGCCCCCCGGACCTCGTCCGAATATACTATCAAGTTCCAAAACACGTAACGGACCTACTCGAGGCCAAAAATCACATCAAACAATATCGATTCAACGAATCACAACCCAATTCAAGCCTATTGAAACTATGAACATTCGACTTTCAAAACTAACGCCGAAACATACCAAATCAACTCCGTTTGACCTCAAATTTTGCACACAAGTCATAAATGAGATGACGGATCTATTTCAACTTCCAAAATTGGAATCCGACCCTGATATCAATAAAGTCAACTTTCGGTCAAACTTCTCAACCTTCCAAACCTTCAACTTTCTAGCTTATGCCAATTCAAGCTGAAACGACCTACAGACCTCCAAATCAACATCCAGACACGCTCCTAAGTCTAAAATCACCATAAGGAGCTATTCAAACAGTCAAAAATCCATTCTGGAGTCGTCTACACAAAAGTCAAACTACGGTCAACTCTTTCAACTTAAGCTTCCAACTTAGGGAATATGTGTCCCATTCACTCCTAAACTCAGCCGAACCAAAGCCAAACACCCCCGGCAAGTCACATAATCATAATGCAACATAGAGGAGGCAATAAATAGGGAATCATGGCTAAAATACTCAAAACAATCGGCCGGGTCATTACAGATTAGTTCAATCGTATAGCTAAGACTCCTCTCTCAATTAAATCTGAAATCAACGAGGTAAACTAATATAAAGCACTGTGAAGATATGAAAGAAAACGTTAATGGACTAGTCTTTAGGAAAACGTCTCTCGAGTATTCTTCGAACTTGATTTAATCAATAAGTCAACAAGCTCTTTCAATTACTTAGAATAATCACTGACTTAAACCAAACAAGATAATGCAAACATAATCACCCAAAATATTCTTCTTCCGATTAAATAATTCGGTGAACAAAATTGCAATCAATTCAAAGCTCCATAAATGAATTCATGTAAAGAACTAGAGTTAAAATCCACCAATATCAATCAAGCACCATATCCGTCAAACCCTAATGTAAATACTTCATAATCATGGAGAAAGTCATCACAAATAGAGTTAAAGAATAAGAAAACATGAATTTAATTCAAACTTGGGTGTTGAGTTGAGGAAAGAATGATGAATCCTTGTGCTTTGAGTCTCCAATGCTCTTCCAATCTTCGGTAGGTCAAAAGTCTATTCAAAAACGTATTTTTGATGTATCTATACCATGTAGAAGCGGGTCCGGATGGAACTACCCTTTCCAAGCTGAAGCGGGAAATCACTCTAAGAAAATTACACAGGCACGGCGCGCCATGCGTCGCGCGAATGGGAAAGTTCAGAGAGCAGGTATTTTCCACTCTCCAGGAATTTTGCACTAGCACTTTGTGCCCCGTGGTGCGGTAGTGCATTTTTCTCATAGTAACCTTTTTTTCTTACTTTTTGACATTTAGACTTGGTCCTGGACCCCGAACATGCGGACTTAATTTCTTGGGCTTCTACTCAGACTTCAAAGCTCTAAATCATCCATATTAGCTCCAAACTTACTTCTTCACTCGAAATCACACCTACACAACATAACACACGTAATAAGTACAAGTTACTAACAATTAGGCTCAAATACAATTAAAGTGTTAGAGTACTGCGAAATATAGTTAAAACCATGAATTCCTAGCTTATCATCAATTACATCATAATTTTATAAAATAAATATTCTTACAAATTATGCGCGTGTTCTAACACTAGTTGGAAAGAAAGAGAGATGAAACTCTTTCTGGTAGGCGTTATTTCTTGCATCTACCTCAATCATCACTTCCAAATCGTTTGTTATGAATCAATCATGAGAGTCCACTACCATTTAAAGAAATTTTTAAAGGTCCAATACTAAAATCGTGAGTTTTATTTTTCTTCCAACAGGCTTTAAACGAACGCCAACATCCTATTGGCTATGAGATCGAGCCATATTAACAAAGACTGACATCACTGAAACCCATAAATCTAAGCTACTTCCCTAGGACGATTTTAAAAAAAAATTGGTTGCAGAAAATTATACTCCTAAACCTGATCCAGCCGAGGTATCGAGACAGGCTGATATACCGTTACTTCCCCATCTCAGATTCTCATATATTACTAACAGTGCTTAATGATGAGATGGATAAAATATTTTTACGGTAGGTCTTAAGTTCGATCCTTAAAAAAAATCTGGTAGGGACATGCACTTCCCCCTTTATGGATCTAACACGGGCCGAATTCGAGTTAAGGAACTCAAAACAGGTATCGGACACCAAATGGAAACAAAAAAGAAAATGACATATGTTAAGTTTATAGTTAAATCCAGGTTGAGTTCTGTGAATAAATTTGAATTAGTTATATTGTAGACTCGTATTATGTATACCAAGAAAATTTAAAATGTATTCATATAATAAAATACATCCATTTTATTGAATCTATTAACTCTAGATTTTCCATTTACCTAAGTGATCTTTTTTACATAGCCTCTTTGCATGGTTGAAGTTAGAAAAAAATGGTTGAAATAATTTACAAGTTATACAATCCCAAACAGTTCAAAACTGGTTAAGAAAGGTAGTTTGGCAGTTTGACAGTTCATTAATTCTTAGAAAATCAGTTGGCAGGCTAGCTAGCTATGCCCCTTGATTAATTCCTTGGGATTTTGTCCCTATGTAAACAGACCCAATTGACAAAAATAATGCAAGTGTTTTCCTTACAGTATTCATAAATTGGCCAAAGATAATATAATAAATATCCACTATTCCAGTTTTTCATCTTTATAAGCTAAAAAATTGGCTCTTCACTTATACTCGTCAAGCCTCTTACATTCTTTACTAGTCTCCTACAGGCCTTTTTTTTTGCGCTTTCATCTATGTCTATAATCGTAGTAACCACTCTTCTCCTCATCTTCTTCGCGTCCTCATCCAATGCGATTGACATGTCAATCACGACCTACAACAATAACAACATCGGGAAATTTAGCGATGAGGAGGTAAAGGGTATATATGAAATATGGTTGGCGGAGCATGGGAAAGCGTATAATGGGCTACGAGAAAAGGGGAAAAGATTTGAGATTTTTAAAGATAATGTGAGGTTCATCAAAGAACATAATAACTCCAAGAATCGCACGTACGAGCTAGGATTGAACCGGTTTGCTGATCTCACTAATGAGGAATACAGGGCCATGTTTTTGGGTACGAGGAGTGATGCTAGACGCCGCCTTGTCAAGTCCAAGAATGCTAGCCATCGTTATGTTTTTCGGGCTAACGAGCATCTACCAGAATCTGTTGATTGGAGGAAGAAAGGCGCAGTTGCTCCTATTAAGGACCAAGGAAGTTGTGGTACCTCTTCTTCTCATTTTTCTTTGAATGAGTATTCCTACTTCTTATTATTCTAATCAATATTCTTACTTGTTATAAGTGTAGGATGTAACCTCTTTATACGTAAAGGTGCATTTGTTACATACATTTATAGTCGAATAAAACTAGCAGTAGATAAGTATTCAGTTAGCTTGCTTCCCCAATATCGTAGTTGTTGCTCTCATTAAGGACTCAGGAAGTTGTGGTACCTCTTGTTTCATTTTCTTTGAATTAGCATCCACTATTAGAAGTGAGGGTGACAGATGCATGATAAATTATTGTTGAAGACATAATTAAGTATATAAAATTATGCGCTCGCAAAAATTTAAACTTTTAGTTGAAATGATCATACGCTTCAACATAGTATCAGAGCAAATAGAGATAGTCCTGAGCTCGAGTCTCATGACCGCCTCTCATCATCAAAAAGAATCAAGCCCTCACGTAAGAAGGTGTGGGCAAAATATAATAAAAATGGGATATATCTCTCTAACAGCTTAGCATCATATATAGATTCCTAGCATCGTACATAGACCTTTGAAAGAAAGTGGCTTGATAGTGGATTGTATTTACAGGGAGCTGCTGGGCTTTCTCAACAGTGGCTGCAGTAGAAGGCATAAACCAGATAGTAACAGGAGAAATGATCACATTATCTGAGCAAGAATTAGTAGATTGTGACAGGATATACAATGAAGGTTGTGATGGTGGGCTAATGGACTATGCCTTTGAATTTATCATCTCCAATGGTGGTATTGACACCGATACTCACTATCCCTACAAGGGCATCGATTACACTTGTGATCTTGTTCGGGTAGGTTAATTCCTTCCGCCGCTCCTTTTAAGTATAAAGATACTTTACGTTTTACCAGTATAGTTTAATCTGTGATAACAAGTTAGTGACCATTTTTATTAGGCCTCCAAGTAATAATTTTAGATGACCTAATTATGTAAATATTATATACAAATTTAAACTCGTTTTATTTGAAATGTTACAGAAGAATGCAAAGGTTGTTAGCATAGATGGATATGAAGATGTGCCTGCAAATGAAAAATCACTTCAGAAGGCCGTGGCACATCAACCTGTTAGCGTAGCCATTGATGCCTCCAGCAGGGCTTTTCAGCTTTACTCCTCGGTAATTCATGACCTTATAATCTGTTGTACAATTTTTATAATAAGTTATCAATTTCCCTCACACAACAATAAAGTCACCTTGATGATAGAATTTATTGTTATAAAATATAAATTATACTAGGTAAATCTTAGTTCATTTCCTATTATATTAGAAAAAGTTCAGTTAGTTTATTATTCCTTGTAGTATGTAAAGTTTTTATTTTACTTTATAGTGTGTAAAGTTTTGTAACTTTGATATGACAAAAAATATTTTTTTAATTTGGCTATTATCGGACATAAAGTTTAATGATCATAGGTGAAAGGCCTCATTTGTTTGCACTTGATGGAGGTCTGAATCTTAATTATTCAGATCTCAGACATTAAGTGCGTTTGTTTTTTTAAAGTCTGAATCTTAATCATTCAGATCTTAATCATTAAGTTTGTTTATTTTTTTACTCTACAACCACTTAATGAGTTTTAATAGGTCTGTATGATTAAGATCTATAACAAAGACTTAATTTCATTAAGATGCTATCATCCACATTCATTATTAATTGACACCACCGCCTATCATTATCAACTATTACCATGCCACCCACCACCACCATACTCAACCTCCACCACCACCACCACCACCTCAATCATAGCCACCACCGTTATCGACAACCACCACCTAGAATCCCCACTACCCCCACCCCATCATTCTCAACCAGAACCACAAACTCATCCACCTCAACTACCACAACTAACCATCCCATCACTATCAACAACCATCGTCGGCACTGGCCACCGTTATAAACTACCACCACCTTCCTCAATCACAACTCACAAGCACAACCACCACCACCACCTACCGTTATTAGTTATTACCACCTACCACCACCATTCTCAACCATAAATCGCCATCACAACCAATTACCACTAGCTACTACTTAAAACCACCATAATCAACCAAAACCACCGCCTCTAGTCGGCATTCACAACCACCACCGTTAGCCATCACCATCACTAACTTTCATATTTTAAAAAATATATATTTTATTGATAGAATATTAGATTAATTAGCATTTCATTTAAATTTTATGTTTATTAATTTTCAAAATAAAGATAAATTTCATACATTCAGATGTTAAAAAACAAACAGTCTTAATCATTTAGTATTCAGATCTTAATATACATCTTAACATTCAGATGTGTATTCAGATTCAGATGTCGTAATCTTAATGCACATCTTGATATTCAGATGTGTATTCAGATTCAGATGTCTTAATCTTAATGCACATCTTGATACTCAACTTTTCTTGTAATTACGAAAAAAAAAAGAATATAAAAACACGAACTATGAGAACAATTTTTAAAGATACTATATATTTATGATAGGTTTGCAACTGCCATCACAAAATAGTAAATACTTCGATTCTTCATATTTACTGACTTAAAATCTTGAAATATATTTTGAACATCAGGGCATATTTAGCGGGGAATGCGGAACAGAATTGGACCATGGTGTGGTGGTAGTTGGCTATGGCAGCGAAAACGGAGTAGACTATTGGATTGTGAGGAACTCATGGGGCTCCAATTGGGGAGAAGATGGCTACATCAAAATGGAGCGTAATGTAAAAGACACATATTCTGGCAAGTGTGGAATTGCTATGGAGGCTTCTTATCCCATTAAGAATGCCAGAAATAAAAATACTGTTGGAGAAGAGGATATCATACGCTCTGTCTCAAGTAAATAGAGTTATTTGGTACTCGTGCTGATGGGAGGTACTGATTAATTGAGGTGCGAACAAGCTGATCCGAACAATATGATTATAAAAAATAGCCAGTGTTTGAAGAAACCGCTGCCACATAGCGGATGGTTTGGGTTATGTCTATTTTGTGAAATTTTTAAGTTTATTAATTAATGTAGATAATTAATTCCTTATCTCATGTGCATTAAATGCCCATGATCATTATTTGGGCAATTTCTTGTAATGCATTTGCGTTGTATGTTTATTTAATGACAGCCTTCATTTTATGTGTTCTGATATATTATGTCTGCGTCATTTTATGTAGCATTATCTTTTTATTTTTTTAACTTTAAATTATTTATTTTACTTTTATTGACAAGCTCTTACAACCATAAAAATGTCACTGTCCCTTTAAAATCACAAATACTAAATATATATTCCATTTTATATGTCCAAAGTCTTCCCTTTCCAAATAAAATGAGAATGAGAGAATATATTGTTACTACTTACTAGTTACTAGAATAACAATCACTAGGCAACCAGTACAGTTGCAAAGACACGGACTACATAGAATATTATTTTCAGCTGATCATTTAACCCCGTTTTTTTTGCCAATTTTTTTTCAATTCATTTTTTTGGCAAAACATGTTTGTTTATAGATTTTATCCATGATTTGGTAGATTTTGAAAACAACATTTTCAAATCCCAACACTAGCTCTAGACCTGTTTTTGACCCAAAATATTGCTTTTTGATTTTTTTAACAATTTTAAAAATTACTCCAATCTTTTGTATTTTATAAAAAAGCTCACCATCTATTATGACCCAACTAATCTACCAGCTAATTACTATCATTTTTTGGACTGATGGATCTTGTAATATTATTGCAATTTGACGAATTATAGTGGCCAGTAATTGTGTTATTAGCAGTTGATATTAAAATAACAGGTAATGATTTTAGGATAGTGTATTATGTAGTTCATTATAAAAATAATAATTTTGTGTCATACTTATCTATGTTCAGAACTATCGTTTGTAATAATGATAATGAATGGCATCGACGAAGTTTCTGCATATACAAGATTAACAAGTTTGTTTGTTTGGTATTGTTGTGTATTTTGATAGCTTTTAGAACTTATGGGTATAAGTCACATTTCACGTTTTTTCAGCCAAAAAAAAAAGTGAAATATGTTTTGAAAAATTATGTCCAAATAGATTTCCATCTTCAAACCAAACTTCGCCCAAATCAATCTTTTTAAAAATAAATTTGGATATCTATGACCAAACGCTAGTTTAATTTATTGAAACTTGAAGTTTGAAACTTGTGCCTTAATAGTAGTGAGTAGTGACCATGTAACATTACAAATAAAATACTTTATATGTCCCAAATTGTGTAACAATGTTTGATTTGGCATGACGTTTAGGAAAAAAATAAAAACTTTTAAAACTTGTGGTCTAAAACAAGCTTTAAATATTTATGTGATTATAGATCATCTCAATAAGGATAAAATAAAAAGTTTAAAGTTAAATTATTTTACATAAGTATGATATTCTTCTTGGGACTCATTAAAAAAATTACAACATAAATTGGGATAAATGAAATAATAAAATATGTTTTTATCGTTGTTTTTCTATTTTGTATGTGCAATTCATTTAAAATATGAATACCCAAATTTTTTACATGTACAGGAACAGAACGGAAAATCCCTGACATGGCAGAAAAATCTTGTCATATCTTGACACCAAAATTGTAACGACCCGACCGGTCGTTTTGAGCTTTTGCACCTTGATCGTTAGTTCCCGGGCATGACTTGCCCCGTGTTATGTATTATGACTAATGTAGATCGTTGGTTTTGGTTTCAGGAAATTGGGAATGAATTTGAAAGAACAGTTTCAGTTGAAAGCATTGAATTTGAAAGGTTTGACCAAGAGTTGACTTATTTGTATAGAATCTCGGATCGGAGTTTTTATGATTTGGTTAGCTTCGCTGGGTGATTTGTAACTTAAGAGCGTGATCGGAATTGGTTTTGGAAGTCTGGTGTAGAATTAGGCTTGAATTGGCGAAGTTAGTATTTTGGCGAATTCCGATTGATTGGTGAGATTTTGATCCGAGGGTCAGAATGGAATTTCGAGAGTTGCTGTAGCTTCGTTAGGTGATTTTGGATGTGTGTGCAAAATTTCAGGTTATTCGGAGGTGTTTTGGTCGGGTTTTTGATCAAATGCGTATTTCGGAAGTTTTTGAGAAACTTAGGCTTGAATTCGATGAGAATTGATGATTTTAGCGTTGTTAGATGTGTTTTGATGATTGGAACAAGTTTGAATAATGTTTTAGGATGTGTTGGTGTTTTTGGTTGAGGTCCCGGGGGCCTCGGGGTGATTTCGAAGGGTCAATCGGACCAATTCTAGCCTTTGGGAGTTGCAGAAAATGCAGCAGACAGTGCAGCAGAGATTTGGTCATCGCGATCGCGATGGGGGTGTCGCGATCGCGTAGAGGAAAAAGGGGAGGTTGGAACTTTGTTCTTCGCGTTCGCACTCAGGGGTCGCGATCGCGTAGTTATGGGGGCTAGAGCATCGCGTTCGCGGTATGTCTTGTGCGTTCGCGTAGTAGGATTTGAGCCCCCTCAGCATTTGTGCTTCACGTTAGCGGCACAAGGCTCGCATTCGCGTAAGCTTAAGGGTCCAGACCTTCGCGTTCACGTGGGTGCAACCGCGTTCGCGAAGGGTATTTTTGGCAGAGGTGGATTTTGTTCATCGCGAACGCGAGAGGTCCCTCGCGTTCGCATAGAGGAAAATAAGCCTGGGCAGAAGGTTTTTATTAGACATTTCATCCGCGAACCAAGTCTCATTTCCACCATTTTTGATCGACCTTGAGAGCTCTTGGACGGAATTTGAAGGGGATTTCGACTAGGTGTGATTGGAGGTGAGTTCCTTGGCCTAAATACATGAATTAATGGTAGAATTTACATTAAAATTTGTGGAAATTCATCAAAAGAGGGTAAAGCTAGGGCTTGGGAATTTGGTATTTCAAAGTGCAATTTGAGGGGTCAAATGGACTCCGATTTTGGTAATTTTGATATGTATAGACTCGTTGCGAGATAAGGAATCCGGTGATGTTACTTTTCTGATTTTTCGAGAAGTGGGCCCGAGGCTCGGATTTTGCTAATTTCGAGATTCCTGATATTTTTCGATTGTTTTCGATTGAGTATTGTCTCCTTAGCATATTGTGACGTATTCGTTGTGGTTTTGATCAGATTCGACGCGCGAGGAGGTCGATTTGCGAGGCAAGGGCATAGCAAGCTAGGATGTTGGCCGGCTTGAGGTAAGTAATGATTGTAAATGCTGTTCTAAGGGTTTGAAACCCCGGATTACACAACGTAATGTTACTTGGAGGTGACTTACACGCTAGATAACGAGCGTGCGGTAGAGCACCGCTGGGGAATGTGACCTAGTCCTTTCCGATCGAGTACTTTAATGCGTATTTGATAGTTAATTGTTTGATGTCCTTATATTTTAGGCTGTATGCCATGTTTGGGGCTTTGTGCCGACTTGTTGAGACCTTTAGGGGCATTTTTACTATCTATCCTCACTCTATTTGTTTGAAAGCATATTCTCAATCATGTTTTACCTGTTTATTACTCAAAGCGGGCTTTATTGCTATATTTTTAAACATGTGGAAACTGTTTTGGGCTGAGCTCCCTGTTTTACTGATGGTCCGAGCAATCGTGAGACGATGACTGAGATAGACCGAGGGTCTGATTGTGAGATTGATGATTGAGATAGACTGAGAGTCTGATGGTGAGGTTAATGACTTAGAGAGGCCGAGGGCCAGTTGTGAGGATTATACCTATGGATCGGGTTGCACGCCGCAGCAATGTGTGTGTGTGTGTGTGTATATATATATATATATATATATGTATGTGTCTATGGATCGGGCTGCACGCCACAGCGATACTTATATGGATCGGGCTGCACGCCGCTGTAATATTGTGCTTGGGCTGTAGGAGCCCCTCTGGAGTCTGCACCCCCACAGTGAGCGCGGGTACCCATATGGATCGGGCTGCACGCCGCAGTGATACTTATATGGATCGGGCTGCACGCCGCAGCGATATATGGATCGGGCTGCACGCCGCAGCGGTTGCTATATGGTACCTATTGAGTGTGAATGCTGAGTACGAGTTCTGATTTGTAAGAGTTGAGTCACGAGTGATAGAGAGGCTAGCCCGAGGGGCGATAATTATATACATGCATATGAGTGATGTTTGCCTGAGAGGTCTGTTTATGAACTTGTTGATTTCACTTCCCTTTTTAGTGAGTTTCTATCGAATATGTTGATGTATCGACTATTTTCACTCTTCTTTATATTGAGCCTCTGTCGGAAAGTAGAGCAAATGTTTTAAAACAACCTTTATATAAACTGGGGTTTATGAGATGTTTAGAAATTAATCACTGATTTGACATTTAGTTATTTCCACCGAGATTTTTAAGTTATGAAGTGTTTATGATTACTGTTTTTGCCCGAGGGGCTGTTTTACGAACTATGCTTTGCCCGAGGGGCCGATTATGGCTTTAATCGCTATTATTCTTTTAAATAGTATTGAACTCCTACTGAAAGGTATTTCAAAATGATTTTTACTAAAAGTTGGATTTTAAAAGGGAAGGTTGACTCGTATTATGATTTGAAAGCCTGTTGTGTTTATTGAGCCTAACGTGAATGTGGATTCATTATTTCCTACTGCTCAGCCTTTATTTACTCTTATTACTTACTAGGTTGGAGTACTCACTTTACTCCCTGCACCTCGCGTGTAGATATAGGTATTTGTTTTCCCCGGTAGCGGGTTTTGAGCTGATCAGAGACTTAGTTATTGGAGTTTAGCGAGGCGACTGCCAGCGTTCGCAGCACCACATTTCGTCCTTTGTTTTCATCAGTCCTATTTGTATATTTCAGACTTGTAGTGGTAGTTATATTCTCATAGTTGGTTGTGACTTGTGACACCTCGATTAGTTTTCATCAGTCATATTTCGTCCTATTTGTTTTCATCAGTCATATTTTTGCTGTTCATTTATGCTTAACCATTTTCTTGAAAGAGACGAGTTGGGTTAGTTGGCTGGCCTTGTCTTCACGAGAGGCGCCATCACGACCAGTGCGGGGGTTTGGGTCGTGACAAGTTGGTATCAGAGCCTAGGTTACTAGGTCTCACGAGTCATGAGCAGGTTTAGTAGAGTCTCGCAGATCGGTACGGAGACGTATGTATTTATCCTTGAGAGGCTGCAGAACCTTTAGGAAAACTTCACATTCTTGAATTCTTATCGTGCGTCCTTGATTCAGCTTGAAAAGAAACTCTTGAAATTCCTTCCACGCGTTTGTATGCGCGCATGAGCGCTCAGTATCAGATGTGCCTTGACGGTTTGTGATTCCCTGATCGAGGGGCGAGATGTGCTCTCTGTGAGTTGATGTTGGGCCAGTATGGAGGACTTGAGGCCGGACCTTTACCTATGGCTTGAGCACCGAGGTGCTGATTGTGTGAGCAAGTGTTTTGAACTTATATGTTCGGTATTGTCCCTATTAGTAGAAGTGACGGCTGGATAGCTACGTGATGGGTATGTTGGTAATGCGAGATGTATCTATGTGACTTAGAAGTGACGAGGAAGGTCTGCTGGATGATAGAAGAACTATTAGGTGTTTGAATTCCATCATGATTCGAGGTATAGCCCGAGTTATGGGCGTGTGAAGAATCTTTTCATGTTTCCAGTCGAGAGTGAAGTAATTTTTATGTTGCGGTATGAGTTCAGACGCAGGAAGACTAAGAGGTTGTGTAATGTGTATGGCGGTGGAAGGTATACAGAAATGCTATATTGAAGCGAAGCAGGTGGGTTATCTCCTGCGAAGTGTCCTGAAGTGGTGCGATCCTTATGTGTATACTAGGAGATCTCATGAGAAAGTGAAAAGTACGGGTTGAAATTTGGAATTTCGGGTCGCTTAAGAGAGTGGGCTTATCTGTTGCGGGAATGAATGCGAGAATTGCAGAAGAGTTATAGTACGGGATGATCTGTATTTTCACAACTTATAAATGATTTGAGTTTAATCTCACTATGTTATTGTGGCATCAATAGAGTAAAAGTGTTATGAGTTATTAGGGGTATTTTGATCTATGGCTTCGAGCCAAGTGGGGGAGTCTGCTGTGAGTAGTTGATTGCACGGTTAGGTGCTATGCTGGTTCCAGTTTGAGGCGTGCAGGTGAATCAGTTATGACTTGTGGGAATTGAGACCGAGGATGTTGGCGAAGGTTATATTATGCTTCATAAGGTAAGGAAATCACATGATGTCTTAAGTTGTTGTTGGTAAAGAATGCTCAGTGCATAGAGCAGTAAGTTGCTTGGGTGTATTAGGATGAGGATTTCATTTTTTTGCGGTATCGGAGTGCCAATGGGCACGGGTGGTTCTGTTCGTTAGGTCAGGTAATTTGCAGTTTGAGTGAGAGTGAATGACTTTCGAGAATGGTTCCAATGTGTTCAAGATTCTGCAGGAAACAATCGGGTATTTTGAAGTGGCATGTATGGTTAGAAACTGTGTTTTCATTGGAAGAGGTTCAGATTTGTGGTATTTCTATGTTAATTATGGGGTTCTATGCATCAGTATCAGGAAAGTAAAGGTAACGGATTCAGATTCGCAGGAAATTCTTCAGATTAAAGTATTCGGGAGCGTGATGTTTTGGGAATATTTGAGAGAGTATTCAGCGGCTTATGGGTCCTAGTCAGTGTGGTCTTGTTCTTGGGTCTCGTGTAGTGAGCTTGAGATTGAGAAATTGTGGTACTACAGCAAGGGGGAGCATCAAGTGAAAATGAATCATAAGGAAATTCAGGTAGATGGAGTGGTTTGATAGTAGACCGAATCGGTATGGTAAGGATATGATCAATTCCTTGTATGTGTTCGAGGTAATGGGTACTTACAGGTATTTTGCGACAATGCCCGTGGGCTTTGATGGCTTGCTTAACTTGGTCTAGTTAGAAGGATTCAGTCTTGGCAGTTTAATTGTGCAAAACGGAATTGGGAGAGTTCATGTTGATTTCTACCGTGGCTGGAGCGGTGCATTTGCTACGAATATGAGAGGTATGAGATGTGTAATGATTTTGTTCTAGATGGGATCAATGGGAGTTCTTGACTAGTGCGTAGATGTCTGTGGCTCGGTAGGGAGATAAAAGTTTTTCATTTATCCTTGGATGGGTGGTATATGCGGTATGTTGTGGAGGATCGAGATTTGCGTGTATGAGGTTTCAGTTCAGTTCTGAAAGGAATGTTCATAACACTCTTAGGCAGCTGGTAGCCTCAGATGGTTAAGAAAATGGTATTGTTATTTGGGAGTGATTTGACGAGAGTATAGGTTTCAGAGAAGGGGTAATGTGATTAAGTTGATAGCACCTCGGTAGTATTGCGGCACCTTCTTTTAGATCGACTGGTGATATTCAGGTTTGTTTGGGGGCGTTTGAGAGTATCTAACGTGGAATGATTGCGTATTAGAGGTGTGGCATATATCCGGACGGCGTATCGGTTCTGTCCTATCGGGTTGCGTGGAGATATGACCTTTCGGGTAGATTCGTGTGTTCTATTTCTGCAATGCGAGATGGGGTCTCAGCTCTGTGTTGCAATGGTTCTGATGGACTTGAGGTACAACCCTTCCGTTTGGGTCATTTTCATGGTTTGAGGATATTCAGGCCATTTCTTATGGGTGCGCGAATTATGTAAATTGCGGCTTGGGCCTGTATTGATGTGTCATGTCACCAGAGAGGTATGTTGGATTCGAGGTGATCGTTGGGGTCATTAATGAATACGAACGGATTTGATTTCAGCTTGTTGGACGGATAATATCGAGGTTCGGCTCGGAAATCTACTGTGGCATTAGCCAAAAGGGAAGTGACTTCATGAATGGTTGACCTGAGAGATAGTTACGATTTATTACTTGTTTCATTTATCATTAGCAGTATATTGAAGTGTTGGAAAGAGACTTTAGCTCATAAGAGGTTTCCTATCGGTATTTGGTTGTTGCGGGCAGCTGCTGTGAATGGAAGTTATCGCGGCATGTGTTGAGTTATGAGGTATATCATATATTTGCACCTGAGGTTGCAGGCATGGGTTATTACAGCTGGTTCTGGGCAACTCAGAGCGTAGGTGTGAGGTTTTGATCGTAATGATGATTTCAGAAGTGAAAGTGTGGTTCTATGGTTTATGGATTAGGATGGATTGTGAAATTTCAGCTATGTTGTGTTATCGGACCTATGTGAGATAGGGTGATGTGGGATCACCCCCGGGTATATGCATGGTAAGGTTATTCAGAGATTGGTTGGCTTTTAGAACAGCTCTGGGCGCGTTCGAGGACGAACGTGTGTTTAAGTGGGGGAGGATGTAACGACCCGACCGGTCGTTTTGAGCTTTTGCACCTTGATCGCCAGTTCCCGGGCATGACTTGCCCCGTGTTATGTATTATGACTAGTGTAGATCGTTGGTTTCGGTTTCAGGAAATTGGGAATGAATTTGAAAGAACAGTTTCAGTTGAAAGCTTTGAATTTGAAAGGTTTGACCAAGAGTTGACTTATTTGTATAGGAGCTCGGATCAGAGATTTTATGATTTGGTTAGCTTCGCTGGGTGATTTGTAACTTAGGAGCGTGATCGGAATTGGTTTTGGAAGTCCGGTGTAGAATTAGGCTTGAATTGGCGAAGTTAGTATTTTGGTGAATTCCGATTGATAGGTGAGATTTTGATCCGACGGTCAGAATGGAATTCTGAGAGTTGCTGTAGCTTCGTTAGGTGATTTTGGATGTGTGTGCAAAATTTCAGGTCATTCGGAGGTGTTTTGGTCGGGTTTTTGATCAAATGCGTATTTCGGAAGTTTTTGAGAAACTTAGGCTTGAATTCGGTGAGAATTGATGATTTTAGCGTTGTTAGATGTGTTTTGATGATTGGAACAAGTTTGAATAATGTTTTAGTATGTGTTGGTGTTTTTGGTTGAGGTCCCGGGGGCCTCGGGGTGATTTCGAAGGGTCCATCGGACCAATTCTAGCCTTTGGGAGTTGCAGAAAATGCACCAGTCAGTGCAGCAGAGATTTGGTCATCGCGATCGCGATGGGGGTGTCGCGATCGCGTAGAGGAAAAAGGGGAGGTTGGAACTTTGTTCTTCGTGTTCGCACTCAGGGGTCGCAATCACATAGTTATGGGGGCTAGAGCATCGCGTTCGTGGTATGTCTTGTGCGTTCGCGTAGTAGGATTTGAGGCCCCTCAGCATTTGTGCTTCGTGTTCGCGGCACAAGGCTCGCGTTCGCGTAAGCTTAAGGGCCCAGACCTTCACGTTCGCGTGGCTGCAACCGCGTTCGCGAAGGGTATTTTTGGCAGAGGTGGATTTTGTTCATCGCGAACGTGAGAGGTCCCTCGCGTTCGCATAGAGGAAAATAAGCCTGGGCAGAAGGTTTTTATTAGACATTTCATCCGCGAACCAAGTCTCATTTCCACCATTTTTGATCGACCTTGAGAGCTCTTGGACGGAATTTGAAGGGGATTTCGACTAGGTGTGATTGGAGGTGAGTTCCTTGGCCTAAATACATGAATTAATGGTAGAATTTATATTGAAATTTGTGGAAATTCATCAAAAGAGGGTAAAGCTAGGGCTTGGGAATTTGGTATTTCAAAGTGGAATTTGAGGGGTCAAATGGACTCCGATTTTGGTAATTTTGATATGTATAGACTCGTGGCGAGATAAGGAATCCGGTGATTTTAATTTTCTGATTTTTCGAGAAGTGGGCTCGGGGCTCGGGTTTTGCTAATTTCGAGATTCCTGATATTTTTCTATTGTTTTCGATTGGGTATTGTCTCCTTAGCATATTGTGACGTATTCGTTGTGATTTTGATCAGATTTGACGCGCGAGGAGGTCGATTTGCGAGGCAAGGGCATAGCGAGCTAGGATTTTTGCCGGCTTGAGGTAAGTAAGATTGTAAATGCTGTTCTGAGGGTTTGAAACCCCGGATTACACATCGTTGTGTTACATGGAGGTAACTTACACGCTAGATAACGAGCGTGGGGTAGAGCACCGCTGGGGAATGTGACCTAGTCCTTTCCGATCGAGTACTTTAATGCGTATTTGATAGTTAATTGTTTGATGTCATTATATTTTAGGTTGTATGCCATGTTTGCGGCCTTGTGCCGACTTGTTGAGACCCTTAGGGGCATTTTTACTATCTATCCTCACTCTACTTGTTTGAAAGCATATTCTCAATCATGTTTTACCTGTTTATTACTCAAATCGAGCTTTATTGCTATATTCTTAAAAATGTGGAAACTGTTTTGGGTTGAGCTCCCTGTTTTACTGATGGTCCGAGCGATCGTGAGATGATGACTGAGATAGACCGAGGGTCTGATTGTGAGATTGATAATTGAGATAGACTGAGAGTCTGATGGTGAGGTTAATGACTGAGAGAGGCCGAGGGCCAGTTGTGAGGATTATATACCCATGGATCGGGCTGCACGCCGCAGCAATGTGTGTGTGTGTGTGTGTGTGTATATATATATATATATATATATATATATATATATATGTATATATATATGGATCGGGCTGCACGCCGCATCGATACTTATATGGATCGGGTTGCACGCCGCAGTGATACTTATATTGATCGGGCTGCACGCCGCATCAATATTGCGCTTGGGCTGTAGGAGCCCCTCCGGAGTCTGCACCCCCACAGTGAGCGCGGGTACCCATATGGATCGGGCTGCACGCCGCAGCGATATATAGATCGGGCTGCATGCCGCAGCGATATATGGATCGGGCTGCACGCCGCAGCGATATATGGACCGGGCTGCACGCCGCAGCGGTTACTATATGGTACCTATTGAGCGTGAATGCTGAGTACGAGTTCTGATTGGTAAGAGTTGAGTCACGAGTGATAGAGAGGCTAGCCCGAGGGGCGATAATTATATACATGCATATGAGTGATCTTTGCCTGAGAGGCCTGTTAATGAACTTGTTGATTTCACTCCCCTTTTTAGTGAGTTTCTATCGAATATGTTGATTTATCGACTGCTTTCACTCTTCTTTATATTGAGCCTCTGCCGGAAAGTTGAACAAATATTTTAAAACAACCTTTATTTAAATTGGGGTTTATAAGATGTTTAGAAATTAATCACTGATTTGGCATTTGGTTATTTCCAACGAGATTTTCAAGTTATGAAGTGTTTATGATTACCGTTTTGCCCGAGGGACTGTTTTACGAACTATGCTTTGTCCGAGGGCCGATTATGGCTTTAATCACTATTATTCTTTTAAATGGTATTGAACCCTACCGAAAATGCTGGAAGGTATTTCAAAATAATTTTTACTAAAAGTTAGATTTTAAAAGGGAAGGTTGATTCGTATTATGATTTGAAAGCCTGTTGTATTTATTGAGCCTAATGTGAATGTGGATTCATTGTTTCCTACTGCTCAGTCTTTCTTTACTCTTATTACTTACTGGGTTGGAGTACTCACTTTACTCCCTGCACCTCGCGTGCAGATGCAGGTATTTGTTCTCCCCGGTAGCGGGTTTTGAGCGGATCGGAGGCTTAGTTATCGGAGTTTAGCGAGGTGACTGCCAGCGTTCGCAGCACCACATTTCTTCCTTTTGTACATCAGTCCTGTTTTGTATATTTCAAACTTCGTAGTTGTATTCGTACTTTAATAGATGCTCGTTGTGACACCCCGGTTTGGGCTGTGTTTAGGCTTTATTCTGCACTTATAAAAGTGATCATTTGATAGACTGTGGTTATCTAGTCAAATTAAATATGCTTAGTAATGTTAACTATTTTGAAAAGATAAATTGGGTTAGTTGGCTGGCCTCGTCTTCGTGAGAGGCGCCATCACGACCGGGTTTGGGAATTGGGTCGTGACATATATTTATTTATATTTTATAAATTTTTTTAAATAAAAATATAATTATTAAAATTTATATAACTGGGTCCCATTTTAGCGACCAAAGTTGGTCGCTATCTGCTTACCCTTTAATTAGCGACCAACTTTGGTCGCTAATTTTAAATTATATTTATTTATATTTTATAATTTTTTAAATAATATTATAATAGTTGGTCGCTAATTTTAAATTATATTTATTTATATTTTATAATTTTTTAAATAATATTATAATAATTAAAATTTTATAAGTGAGCCCCCCTGTATCGACCAACGTTGGTCGCTAATCTCAGTATACCTTTGACCAAGCAAGTCTAATTAGCCCGGTCAACATTTTGACGAAATTAGCGACCAAGTAGCGACCAACCTTGGTCGCTAATTTATTTCAAATAATTATTTTATTATTTTCGCCAATTTAGCGACCAACTTTGGTCGTTTTTCGTGACAGACCAACTTTGGTCACTAAATTTTGGTCGCTTTTTTCCGGAATTCTAGCAGTGATACTACCGTTAAACCAACTTTAAGTAATAATATAAATAAATAAATTTTTTAAAATGAGAACAAAATTTGTTTGATGTAGAATAAATATGCCAGATCCAATAATTTAAATATACTATATGGTGATATTTGAAATCAAATGGTTAGGTCCAAAATAGTATTAGATATGGAAGGGAATCTTTGCGTGTATTGTTAGAGAGAAAGAACCCTTATTTATTTGAATTTTCATTCTTTGTATGTGCTCGGGCTTGGCTAAATTTTTTGGTATTGAACTCCAAAACTTATACAACAAAATAAATAATATATCTGCTCCCTTTTTTTTATTACTTTTTCCAGATTGTTCCTCCCTTCTTCCTCTCTTTATTTTTCAATATGTCCTATGGTTGAAAAAAACCATACTTATAGGAGTTTAAGTTATACAAGTGTATGCTATGTGCTACTTATATGCTTAGCTAATATCACGTGCTAGAATTTCTTTATCTATATTTTAGACGTCTTGCTCATAAGGTTCAATTCACATCGACGATATTCTTTATCACTTAGATATTTTACACGTAGAATTTAATATAATCTCAATTAAAAATCATGTCCATAGGTTTTGATTGCTCATTTAATTTCTCGTTTGATATCACAAATTTGTCCACCAAATGTAATAATGAATCTATCCATTTATAGTAAATATATGTAGTTTCTACAACATTAAGCTATAAATTAATTAATTGTTGTTTCAAAATAAAATGCACTATAAACTTCTATAACTGTAAATGTAATAATTTATGTTATGCTCATTAATATTTTTAATATTTCTCAAAATTTGAATATACTATATTTGGTTTTCTCTAGATTTCCTCTATTAAATAATTTACCGTATTTTATCATAATAAAGTACCCAACATAGAAAGTGGTAATCAAAATAATACTTTTTATTTTCTTACGACGAAACATGTAAGTTTCTAAAGTATTAAGTCTTTCCGCTATTTTACTTGCGGTAAAACTTACTCCATAAATAATATATTTAACAATATTATCGTTAGCTGTAGAAATTAATAAAATGGACCTTAAAATAAAATCTTATTTGAAACTGATAAATTAATAAGAAATCTGATAAATTAATAATAAAATCTATTGGATAGAATATAATACAATATTTTTAAGTTAATAAAACTTTAAGTTAGTCCCTATTAATCAAAATGTACCACTAAATTTATTGAGAAAAAGAGCAGTATAATAGTGCATAGTTATTTTCCTTTTGTTACAGGTACCAAAATTGGAGGGTAATATTGTCTTTTCGTTTAACTTTTTTTTTGGGCTTCACTTGGATTATATCGACCCTTCTTTCGCTTCTCTCTATCTCACTCTTCTTGTTCTTATCGTTACCAGGCAGACATATCTCTCAAAAACTTGGCAGATGGAGGTTCTGTGATCTTGTATTTCTCTGTTTCATCATTTATGGCATGCTAAGGCTTTGTTCTTTATGTGTTTGATTAAATTCTTGAATGAATCAGTTGGCTTGAGGTTTGGCATAGTCCTAGGAATTACTCTAACTAACGTTGCTACAGAGGTAGCTTACAAAATAAGACACCGCTCTGACGCGTGGGTGCTTATAATTATAATTATATAAATAACAACGGACTCGGTTGAATTTTATTTTTTACATTTACATAGAAAAAAGAAAAGAAAATTTGGCAATCAGGTAACCGGGTTTAGACGAAGGGGATCCATAACCCGAATGACCCGAATTGAAGAAAGAAAAGAGTGGAAACGGATAAACCAGCAAAATTGGTAGATAACACATTTCATCACCTCCAAAGGTTTTGCTCCTTCACTCAAACAATGGCTGCTTCCCCCTCGTCCTTCTCTTTCTTTTCTTCCTCCATTTTCCTCTCTAACCCCAACATCCAATCCTCAAAGCACCTCCTTTTCAGATCCCCCAAACAACTCTCTGTCGCTGCCATTGCCACCATCCGTTCAGAGGTCGCCACTATTCCAATTCTGTCCTTCGATGGTGCCGAGGTGGGCTCCACCACTCTCAATCTAAAATCTGCCCCTCTAGATACCGCACGCGCCGTCGTCCATCGTGGGCTCACCACCGACCTCCGCAACCAACGCCGCGGCACTGCCTCCACTCTCACACGCTCAGAAGTCCGGGGCGGTGGTATCAAACCTTACCCTCAAAAGAAAACGGGCCGAGCTCGCCGCGGTTCAAATCGAACTCCTTTGCGGCCCGGTGGTGGGGTTGTGTTTGGACCGAAGCCAAAGGACTGGTCAGTTAAAATCAACAAAAAGGAAAAGAGACTGGCCATTTCTACGGCGCTTTCAAGTGCTTCGGAGAATACTATCGTTGTAGAAGAGTTTAATGATAAATTTGAAAAGCCAAAGACTAAGGAATTTATTGAATTGATGAGGAGGTCGGGGTTTGGACCCTAAAGAGAAATCTTTTTTGATGACGGAGGTTTCAGACAATGTGATTCTGTCCAGCAGAAACATTGGGACTTTGAAAATGTTGACTCCAAGAAGGTTGAATCTGTTTGACATATTGGATTCTGAGAAGCTGGTTTTAACTAAATCGGCTGTGGATTTCTTGAATGAGCGGTATGGCGATGAAAATGAATGGGAGGATGAGGAAGGAGACGACCAAGATGGTTAGTTTGGAATCTGAAAATTTACTTTTAAGATCTCTTCTTTTTTCTGACTCGTTAATTTTGAATTCAGGTGGTGAGGCGGAGGAGAGCGCTGAGTAATTATAATGCCATTTTAGAGGAGGGTGTACGCAAATGGCAATGGCTTATCTTAAATCTTACAGGGAGGGAATTTGCATATTTCACTTTTAATTGTATGATAAAACTAGGGATTTTGGTTGATTCAAGCACCGTCAGTTGTGCATTTACCTTCTTTTTGTCCTAATTTTTGTTTCTTCCGGCAACTCAGTTTAACATTGTGTTCTTGACAACTCTCTTAATGATTGTTTGTGTCTTAATTGATACTCTGAATAGGCATGGAGAATTACTTTAACATTATAGTCCCTTCAATGGGTGTATGTGATCCACTACATTGCAACAACTTTGTGAGTTTCTGGCAAGCCTTTTTTTTTTTTTTTATCGAACATCTTGTTTGGATTGTTGTTATGTATCGTTTCATAATGTATCGTATACTGTCGCATTGTATTTTACTGTATCGTTTAATGTTGTTGTTATGTATCCAATTGTTTCGATCAAATAAAGCCACGGTAACTCTTTAATGTTGAGGCTGCTATGCACAGCACCAACCAAAAAAAATATTGATGCCAGAAATCCGTCAGAAGAAGAACATGATTAATACCAAGAGACACTTTAGGCTAGCTAATAGCGACTTTGAACAATTCGTTCAGCTCTTTCTCTTTGCCTATAGAATTATGATTAATGTTGTGCCCTTTCATATTGAGCCCAGCAAACAGATCTACATCTATAATTTTTTCTTTAACTCAGGAAAGAATCCAACTTGAGACTTTGCGTTTATATAAGCAGGCAGGGGTTAATCCTTTTGCTGCTAATTCTTCATTCTAGCAGTCAGCTCTCTCTCTTCTAATTATGCTTTTATTTGCTATTTCTTTTTATCATCTTAGTTGATTTAAAGCGTTGGGCATATATGTTAAAAAATTCTGAGTGCATAAAATAAGTATATGCATGTAACCTATAGGAAAGCGAGAATAATGTTTCATCAAAAATTATTTTTTTTCCTTTCTATGTTCTATATCAAGAATTCAAGATACTATCATACCCAAATAGCTATTTAGTAGCTTATACTGCTAAAACAACATCTTCTTCTACTCGTTCTAAACATCCTCTTCTACGTAAGTCAAATAACAAGACTTTGAGAATATCTATGGACTTTTACAGATTCAGCAGCTAATCGATGTGAACAAAAAAAATAAACTCTATTGAAATTTCTCTCCTTTTTGAGAAAAAGATACAAGGTATGGATGGTTTAGTTCAATTTGTACTGTCTAATTGAAAGCAAAAGCAGTTGTTAGCATTTTATTGTAGGTTTCCCGAACTAATTCACACTCGAGAAATTAAACCCAAAACAATAGTAGAAATCTAAAAAAAATTGCCTAATTCATTCAAGAATTGCCTCAAACACCTAAAGAGCAAAATCGACGGACAGATTAAACTCTCTCTGAGCAATAAAGCCCTAGCATGCCATAAAGATTAAATAGAGAAACATGAGCGAAGAAGAAGAGGAGGAAAACTCACAAGAAACAACGATCCAAACGGGAAAATTCACAAAAGTGCAAAGATAAGATCAGCAAAGCTTTTCTGATAATGGTGATACTGAATTTGCAATAAACTGGCTGTTAACCTTTTGATACAAACAACCTGCATCTGCCAAGTATCTCAAACAGTTGCCTGCCTGGTACCGATAAGAACAAGAAGAGTGAGAAGAGAGCAACGAAAGAAGAGCCTGTAGAGTGCGGTGATTGTCAGGTTTTGATCGATATAATCCAAGCGAAACATTAAAAATTAGATGAAAAGACAAAATTATCCTTGAAGTGTGAAGCAGGCATGTCGTCCAGCTGCCTGTTAGCTCCCTCTTATTAGATAGGAGAATCTTGAAAACAAGTAAACTTAATTCATAAAATGGGTAGGGGTGAGCGTCCGAGCAATTCAGATTGAATATGAAAATTTTTGTTTGGATATTCGGTTTTCAGATTATATAATTGACAATCCAAATAAGCTCGGATTGGATCGAATTTTTTAATTTGATTTTGGATTAATAGGTTTGGATATTTCGGATTTTCGGTTTTGAGCCTATAAATTTAGATGTTTCTTCTTATTACAAAAATAACATCCAAATAAAGTATGCATGTTAATTACCTAAAAAGCTCCTCATTCTCACTACAATTATCTAAATAAAGTAATTAAGTAATGAAATCATTATCAAGAAAATACAACAAAGACATTAATAAGGCGAATAAAAAGTAGGAATAATAAAACTATGTCCGAATAGAAAATATTCTGACAGTAACTTAGTAATTAGTAATGAATATATGAGAAATATTGTCTAATGGGTAGGGCACTGGACTTATTACTATTGACATATGAATAATGGACAAAATATAAAGTATAAATTTTTTGTTTTTTCGGATCCACAAATCTGAAATACCAAATCTATATCCACTTCAAAAGCCAAAAAAATTAAAATTAAATTCGAAATCCAATCCGTAATTCGAAAATCCAAACCAAAAATTCAAAGAATCGGATTTTAGTTTGGATTTCGTGTTTGCCCAAATGGGATGACTTATTCTAATTTACGGGACTTTATGTTTGTATTTCTCTTTAATCTTTTCTTCCATTTTCTTCCATAATAGCTTAATAGTTTTTTAATTGTTCTCGTAGCTTTTGACAGATAAAGATCTTTATCTTATTAAAAAATTCTCACTCAATTAAAAGGATGAAAAAAAGAGGCAAATGGTTCCTTCCTTTCTCTTCTTATCCTTATCTTCTCTCATCTCTCTTTCTATCATTCACGAGCATATCCGACGTAAAACCAAATTAGTTAAATCAGTGATTTAAACATTGTATGATTAAATTGAAAAAAAAAACTATTTACGTTTTAATAATTTTCTCACTTATTCTTCGAGAAAATTATCAGAATTTAGGCCATTCTCATAGGTAGAATTGAGGTGGGGTGAGTGGATAGCTTAAATATAAAAGTGTGAATTTACCTCAAATAATTCAAGAATTTTTTTGAGCTACTAGTAGTGCTTCTGACAAAAAGTTTGTAGGGTTTATGAGACAAAGATTTTAGTAGGTAAATTGAGGAATATATGTAGGAAATTGTCTCAATCACTTCCTTTTTTTTCTAGCTTTTCTCCTTTTTGTGTTACTAATAAAAATACTTTAGTTTTCTTTCTTCTGTTGAATCATGGCTCTACTGCTATAGCACTAGCTGTAAGATTATCAAAAACTTCACCTGCTGCAGCCTTTGTTTATTTTGTTTTTTATTTGTCAGCTTTTCCTTATCCTGCCTATCTAGTTGGAGATCATTTTATTTTTGTATGTTTTGCCAACTTTGAGTGATAAAACCTTATGTTGTTTTTGTGCATCCACTTTTATAGAAACTTTATAAGAAAATCTCTGACTATAAGATATCTTCTTGATAAAGAAAATCATAGTTTTATACCTTTTATAAAGCATGAATTCTTTTCTTTTCTGAATATTTTAATTTTTTTTTAATAAATAAAGATCTTAAATTATTTCACCTCGTATCGACCTGTATTAGGTCTTGATAAAAGGGTAATGTCTCAACTTCGAACTTAAACGACCAGTGATTGGGGCAAAAAATAAATAATAATAATTTTAACTTTTTTACGCTATCAGGTCATCAAAAGATAAATTTAAGTAGCTTTCTTGATAAGTGAAACTAATTACTTGAAAAATAAAGCAGGCAACTTAATGTAAGATAAAACTACAAAAATTCTTTACAAAGTAAGTATATATGGTTTGAATCCGAATATAATTAGCAATTAAAAAGTGAAAAATAGGGTTGAATTTAGATAATAGGAAGCCATCAATAATGGTATCTTGAAAGTGAATGCTTTTGCAAGCATAAAGAGGGGTCACCCTTTGCTTTAGGGTCTGCAGACAGGAGGGCAAACACTTTTTTATTTCTTTAAGTTTGCTTCCCTATATGTCAAAACAAAGTATAGTAATGATTAAGTTTGGTATCAAGATCATCAACAACAAAAAACATAAGAAAAAGAAAGGTAAAATAAAAGGAAAGACAACAAAAATAAAAAAGAGTTTAACTTTTGTGCACTGGCAATATACAATTTCTTACAGCATCAGGTTAAGATTACATACAACAATAGGCAGCTAGTTGTCTAAAATAATCTTGATTTGATAACATAAAGTATACAACAACAACCTACTATAACCGGTTAAAGTACACTGATATTGCACAAATTCATTGCATTATCAATGTGTTATATACAAACAAAAGTCTACTAACTAAGATTATCATATAATTTTGTCTTTATATTTCTTTCTTGCTAGGCATAAAGCTACCTAGTTTGAGCTGTGTTCTTCAGTTAAATTGGAGTCATGTGTTTGTCTATTTCTTCCATCACATGAAACATATAGAATATGATTTTGTCTTCCTCTTAGGATTAAACCCCATTCCTTTTGAATTTCTCTTACAAACATATGGTTGTTCATCACTATTCTTGGTTCCAAATAGATAACATCACAGACCAAGATTGAGACCTCTATCGAGTTCCCTTCAAGGTAATAATCTGAAACTACTCCAATTCTTGAACCCCAAAATTTTAGATTCTTGTGTTGTTTTCCTACTATTCTTCAAAGAGTCTTCTCATTATCTCTTTCCTGCATTTCTTATGTGATAATTGAGAATCTAGTTGTGTGATATATTATTCTGAGAGTGTTACAAAAATGGGAAATTGATATTAAAAGCTGATCCTTAACAGCATAAGTACAGCCAAATGTGGAAAAACCAACAACTTGATGTTGAAGTAAGATTATGTGTGTCAATAAAGGGAATGGTGTTAATAGTTTCTACTTTCTACTAAACTACTTCTCTGGAGATCATGATTTGCATAATAAAATAATGAAAACAAGAAGACATGATCATGATATTTTCAGAAATGAAATAAACCTCTCTTGACTTCAAAGCAAAAAACCAACATTTGCTACCATGAAGTTGTTTTTTCTTGAGCTTTATCACACAGAGTAGGAAGTTCTAAATTCTCATGATGAAATAAGGAGTCTTCTCTTTGAAATGTACAAACAAAATGTCATTATATGCTAGCATTAGTTAATCCTCTTTGCCTTAGAGACACAGAGGATAATATCTAAGATAGATCCTTATATATTCTGCCATTCAAGCAGAGGACGGATTCATGATTTAACTTAACAGATTCAACTTTTATGTTCTCACCATTAAACCCATTGCACTTATGCAATTATAGGTTCAAAACTTAATATTTATTGAAATTTTAGTGATTTTTTAAGTGTATTGGTATCAGCCTCTTTGCCTTTTTCTTTTGTTTGACAGGCATTTATAGTTAAACCAACTATTCCATTTAGATTACTGCATCACTTATGAGCTGCTAGCACTCTTCGGCTCAATTTTTATAGAGATTGATCAGAAGTTGACATGAGTATGAGTGAACAATTTGGTTCAGAAAGATCAAATCCATGGAACATTCACTCAAGTTCAGAACCTAGTCCTTCCCAAACACAAGTTAACAGACAAGGACAATGGAAGAACTTTGGCACATCGATGGATGCCATTTCTTTTGGTTTTGTTGCTACAGCTATCCTCATATCTATGTTTCTCATCATGGCCATCTTTGAACATCTCTTCAAGCCTAGCCCCCCCTTCTCTTCGGCTCAAGATAGTAGAAACAGTTCCTTGGAGTTGGGCTCGATTCAGAAACGTGCAAGTTCACAAACAGTAAGTTCCCCAAATGCATTTAAACAATTTGTCCCCGAAAGTGATGTTGGGAAGTTACATAAAAACTATTCACTTCTCCAATACTTGAAAGTCTGCTAGAAGTAATTCATCTAGAGTAAACACCAATTTTATACTAGTGCTTTTTTCTGTTGTTTCCCGGTATATCATGCCTATTAATCCCTTTTACTTCTTTCTCTAGAGCATCTTTTGGTTCAAACATCTTTCCCTCCACATGCTTTATAGGTCTAGAATGAGCTAACACTCAATTCAAATAGATTTTCTGCAACCATTCAAGAAAATTATGAACATGAAAAAGGCAGATGCAAAATCTAGTTATGAAGATCAAAGTACCAATATGATTAATGAATATTTTTTGTTTGCACAGGTAGAAACACCATATCCGTCAGATTACACAGTTTTGATGCCAGGACAACAGTATCCTACCTTCATTGCCAAGCCAACTCCACTGCCTTGTCCAAGGGAAGGGGTTTATTGGCCTTCCCATGGACATAGTTTCCCCTTCTCTTAATGTTTCTAAAAGAATAGTTAATTTTATCATATGTTTAAATCCTAGAAAGAATATTTATGTAATCTTAAAAAATGTCACCAATCCCATAATCTAGCACTCTGTTACCCTACTCTGACATGTAAATTAGCTGTCAGACGAAAACTGAAGTTTTGCACATTAGGAAGAAGGAAAATTTGGGTTGACGTTGGATTGATTTTGTGTAACATACTGTCTTTTCGTCTATTGACTGAGTTCCGCTTTTTAGTTTTATCTCTTCCAATATGTGAGAAGTGAGGAATGCTAGCATTATTTTATACCACTTGAGAAGGGTGCACACTCCAGAAGGCGCACTGTGCTTCGACTTGCGAATATATCAGCTAAAGTTCAGTAGGCTAAGTTTTCAGTTTTTGTTCATTTGGAGTAAGCTTCTTTTACTATGTGAAATTTTACCCATTTTTTTACCAATTGAGCTTGTGCACTTCATTCTACTTCTATCAGCTTAGTTCTAAGATTATGGCTAATGTTTTGTGCATGAGTCTGAAATGGATATCAAACCTTCACCTTATGAAAACTGCAATGTGAGAACAAAGAATAACTTCCATTGATGACCAAACAAAAAAGGAAAATCGAAATGCATTGTACCTGTGGCTTCAAATTTTTGCAAGTCATACTCAAGTTCTCATCTACCCACACAGGATTCTTGCTAGAGTTGATCTCAACCAAATAATAGTTGATTTTCCTGATTGGTTTAGCACCGAAGTCAGCAATGACGCATATATTTGAGAGAAAATAAGTTAAAATTATATTACAACCAACATTGTCAAGATTTACATTTAGCTTGAAACAAAAGAGAGAACAAACATTACAAAGTACAGAACAGTAGCCTATCCCCTTTTTAGGCACTTTCACCAGGTTTTATACAACAGGTGGTTCAACATCGAGAAAGTCAGCAACAAACTATGCTGCCACTTCGCCCTCTAGAGTTTGATTTTCTGTCTAAAGCATAAAAGAGAACCTATTCTCATTTACTCTGGTATTTCATCGTCGGGTTGTATTACAGTAAGCAAGGAATATTTGACCCTCAGACAGATCCTTCCTTTCTCAACCATAAGCCTTGCACCGGAAACAACCCAATAACCGGGAGGTTCTTGTGGTCCTCGCGTCATCTCAGTAGTATCGACAAATTTCAAGAGCTTAGGGGCTTGCACAGGAACGGGAGGACCACCAGGGTAAATGGCGGAATTTATGTTCACATCAGCTGGCTTTGGAGGTGGCTTCTGAACTGATGTAAAGTGCTGGCTAATGAGAGTTGATATCAGTCCAGATTTGCGGGCCAACCCAGGGGAACCATCCCACTCCGGGTGCTTTACCATAGTAGCTCCCATGACAGTCGAGAAACGGAGTCTCAGAAAGAGGACCTTTTTAAACCCGCAATCCCCAACTTCCAATTGTGCTCCAGTAACAATGTTAAGATCCTCATAAGATTCAACAGGAGCAGTGCAGACATGAGAAAAGTTCTTCCATTGAACTTTTTCATAGTATTTGCGATCATATGATTCTCGATGAAAATTTCCGTTTGGATCATCTTCAAGCTGGAAGACTTTAGGAAGAGATGAGAGATGCTGCAAATGGACAGCTAAGCGGTTACTCCTTTTACCTTCAAGGTACAAACGGAGTCCAGTCACTGGCCTCTTGCCAACATCAACCTGCAATGAAAAATATGAATCACATGGACGCCTAGAAAAAAGGTAATAAGCAGACTTTTCAACAGTGTTTTCCCTTCCTTCCTTTCCTGATCCCAAGCATTCGGTACCAGACCAAAAGAAACTAATGAGGCCAACTTAACTTACTTAAAACTTAAATGGAACTTAATAGAAACAGCCTTTGAAAGACTGAGAACAGTGCTGTACACTTCAAGCTGCTCCTCACCCATAATAGTTCACTGGGGCATACGTTGTTATTTAAATGAAGAACTAATGTTATAGTCTCACATCCCTTCGAGAAGATATTATTACTAGGGATCATGTGTATTAAATATATGGAGAAATACAACCAAATCCTACCGAAAAAAAATATGTCATAGTTCTCTCTAACATACCCACCAATAAATGTCTCCTGATTTATATGCCTTCAACTGTTACAAATAAATCAGAGATAATGATAAGAGATTTTTTGTGGGAAGGAAAGAAGGGGGAGAAGAAATTTTATTTGGAAGATTGGAGAAGTACAAGAACCCCTGGTTCATTTAGGGTTAGGATTTGGATTGTCCTCATTTAACATGGTGCTACTAGGGAAATAATTAGATTTGTTCTAGAGGAGAATGATTTATGGAAAAAGATAATAGCCATTCAGAAGGGAATTTCATAATAGACGGTCACGGGTGAGGTGACAAACTCTCACGGGGTGAATTTGCTAAAAAAGGATTATGAGAGGCAAGGAAAAGTTTACTAAATCTGTCGACTATATTGTCGATAATGGGAAATAGGATACACTTTAAGAAGAAGGATGCATGATCTGATAGATAACTTTGTGGGAGCATACACACCACAATATGAACAATGACGAGCTTGAAGAGTTCCTGTGGAATACTTATGATGGCTACTAAGGTGAGATGGGGAGACAAAGATGATATACTGAGGGTCGAGAGCAAAACCCTTAACTGTGAGATCACATTACACCGAGTTAGTCGAAGAACGGGAAAAACGGCAGCGGCGAAGAATATATGAAACACCAAGGCCCCAAATAAAAAGTAGCTATTCCCCTCGGTATGCAGTGTGGTATGCAATGTTAATCGCATATATCTTCAGGAAGATGACAGGATTATTTTAAGTTGGTGTTGCTGTGTAAGAAGTACAAAGAGGATATAATCTCAAACTGAGGTGTTAAAATTAAGAGAGCTCACCGTAGTGGTGTTCACATAAAGCCTGGGACCCAATAAACTAAACTGCAAAGATGCAAAATTTGAATGCCTTCTCTGAGGACCAAGCGGAAGATCACCGAAGATTGGTGCCCACTGCCTTGGCAGCTGAAATTCCAAAAACTGGTGAAGCTCTTCAATTGGTGGTTTATCTGCATAATAGACAACACTTTATATAAGGGTAAAGCATATTTCCCGGTAATCGTAATAAACACCCAAATGCAGTTAATTGACTATCAAATTCTTAGGAGCCGTCTCAAAAAAATTCATAAAAGCTTTTTGAAAAATAATGAAAAAAGAAGTTCATAAAGGAAAGGGTTTTAGATAACTGCAAATTTTTGAAGATTTATAAGACCTTTATGAGTGGAAAAAGATTTACTCTCTTCTCTTTTTATCGAAAAACTTTTTGCAAGATTTAAAAAATATTCCACTAACAAATGAGATGTTAATATTTTGAGAAAATGCAGACATTTAAATCAGCCATCATTCTTTAGGATAACTAGCACGCTCTGCACTCCTCCCTCTTACTTTGATAATATCCTATATTTGTTGAGAGTGCAAACTTATTTAAATCAGAAAGTTGCAAAATTAGCAGGAAATCAGCAGGCCGTCCTCCCTTTATCATTTGCCAATAACTATCACATGGAAATGTTACATTTGGCAATGTACATTACACATAGAACTCAAAAACTTATATTGCATAGAAGTTAGAGGCAAGAAAACAACAAATAGTGTCCTCTAACTTACAGCGCAAGTACAGATTTATAGCATGACTCAAAAATCCACTTCCTGAGATGCCATTCAACAGTGAGGTGATAGGGATGAAGGACATTGAGATCACATCAGGCTCCTGATACACACTTTGTAACCACTGATTATGCGTCAAGCCTCTGCTATCACCTCCACCCCTCCTCTTGCAAATGCTAACAGTATCCTGCCATTTCAGTAGCCAATTGACAAATTGCACAAACTTGTTTCAGAACTCTAAAGTGCAGAAAATTTAACAGACATGATGGAGACCCTATACCACATACCTCCTTATGTGTATATGAACCTGATATGTTGGGATCAGCAAACCTTAGCCGGTGCTCCCTGATCTCAAACTGAGGCAACATTTTCAAAATTAGAGACTTAGGCAATAGATTCATAATAACAGTAACACACCAATATAAACAACAACAATAACTACCCAGTAAAATTCCACATAGTGGGTCTGGGGAGGGTAATGTGTACGCAGACCTTACCCCTGCCCCGATAGGGCAGAGAGGCTGTTTCCGATAGACCCTCGGCTCAGAAAGACGGAAATAAAAAACAAGAAAAGAGAATTCATTAGTAACTCCAGTAGAAACTGTTATAGTAACAGAAGCATAAAAACCAAAAGATGAATGACATGCAATAACAGTAACCAGAGTCTGAGGCCCGGGGCTAAGATAAACAGCAAGAATAGTGTGGGTTCAACATAAACTGCAAGCCATCTAAGATCAACCGTAATCCAACCCCGCCTCATCCCCGGTATGAAGTAAGGAAAGCTCTACTACCCATATCCTACAACCCTAATGCTTGACCTCCAGGCCTTCCTATCAAGGGCCATGTCCTCGGAAATCTGCAGTCGTACCATGTCCTGCCTGATCACCTCTCCCAATACTTCTTAGGTCTCCCTCTACCTCTCCTCGTACCCACCACGGTCAACCGCTCACACCTACTCACCGGTGCACCAAGGCTTCTCCTCTACACGTGCCCGAACCACCTGAGCCTCGCTTCCCGCATCTTGTCATCCGCAGGGGCGACGCCCACCTTCTTCCAAATATCTTCATTCCTAATCTTGTCTATCCTAGTGGGCCCGCACATCCACCTCAGCATCCGCATCTCTGCTACTTTCATACTCTGGATATGGGAGTTCTTAACCGGCCAACACTCTGCCCCATACAACATGGCCGGTCTAACCACAGCTCTATAAAACTTACCTTTGAGTATCGGTGGCACTTTCTTGTCACAGAAGACTCCAGATGCAAGCCTCCATTTCATCCAGCCCGCCCCTATGCGGTGAGTGACGTCCTCGTCGATCTCTCCGTCCCCCTGAATAACCGACCCAAGGTACTTGAAGTTATCTCTCTTGGGGATGACATGTGACCCAAGCCTCACGTCCCCACCTACTTCCCTCGACTCAGCGCTAAACTTGCACTCCAGGTACTCTGTCTTAGACCTGCTCAATTTGAAACCCTTAGACTCGAGAGTCTGTCTCCAAACCTCCAATCTCTCGTCAACACCGGCCCTCGTCTCGTCAATTAAAACTATGTCATCAGCAAATAACATACACCATGGCACCTCCCCTAGAATATAGTGTGTCAAAGCATCCATCACCAAGGCAAATAAGAACGGGCTAAGCGCAGAGCCTTGGTGTAATCCCATAACAACCGGGAAATGCTCCAAGTCGCCTCCCACAGTCCTAACCTTAGTCTTAGCTCCATTATACATGTCCTTGATCGCTCTTATGTAGGCTACCGGCACGCCCTTCGCCTCAAGACATCTCCAGAGCACCTCCCTAGAAACCTTGTCATACGCTTTCTCCAAGTCAATAAACACCATGTGCAGATCCTTCTTCTTATCCCTGTACTGTTCCACCAACCTCCTAATAAGGTGGATAGCTTCCGTAGTGGAGCGGCCCGGCATGAACCCAAACTGATTGTCGGATATAGACGTCGTCTTCCTCACTCTCACCTCCACCACCCTCTCCCAGACTTTCATGGTATGGCTAAGTAACTTGATACCCCTATAATTGTTACAACACTGGATATCACCTTTGTTCTTGTACAACGGTACCACTGTACTCGACCTCCATTCCTCCGGCATCCTCTTCGTCCTAAAAATTACATTGAATAACCTAGTTAGCCATTCCAATCCTGCTCTACCCACATACTTCCAAAACTCAACCGGAATTTCATCTGGCCCGATCGCTCTACCCCTACTCATCTTACGCAAAGCCCCCACGACCTCCTCCACCTTAATGCGCCTGCAATACCTAAAATCTCGGAGACTCTCCGAATGCCCCAAGTCCCCTAGCGCTATATCCCGGTCCCCCTCCTCATTTAGAAGACCATAAAAGTACGTCTGTCATCTCTGCTTAATCTGGGACTCTCCCATCAATACTCTACCATCCTCGTCTTTGATGCACCTTACTTGGTCCAGATCCCGGGCCTTACTCTACCAATATGTAGTGAAATTTTTTCCAATAATCTAATGGTTATAAAAAAAACCCTGATTTTGAACCTGACAATATGGATTCAACTAACATCCAACTGTCTGACAAATGCACCTATAAAGTAAATCCATCTGCAGATATTAATTAAATCTGCCTATACGGAATCCCTAAATAACTGAAAGCCAGTTGCACTTGAATTAATTTTCTTTTTTTATGAAAGAAGCCAATTGCACTTAAAATATTTGTGTCAAAACATTTTTGAGTCATAAAGAAATAAGATTAACATAAAAACATAAACTTAAGATTATTTTGTTTCTGAATCCAAAGGAGCTGACCCGCCGTGAAATGCTTGTATTAAGTAATATGCTCAAAGGTAATCAGTGATCATCCTTGCTTCTACTGTAAATAGCACCTCAAAGCTGGAGAATCTAGGTTAAGAACTTCTAATACAAGTTGAAAATATTAGATAGAAGGCACCAACTAGTGTTGTTTAGATGGTCAGATGTATAAGTGCTTTAACACGTACAACTAAAATTCTAGGGTATTTCTGGGTAGTGTTGCCAAAGTAAGAAAAGAGTTGTCATCTTGATAAAAGAAGTAAGAAAAGTGTGATCAGCATATGGTTTTTGAAAGCTCCATATAAGGGTATATTTCATGTGTGTGTTAGTGTTTGTTGTGATTGTGGAAATAGGAGGGTCAGGCAAGATCCTTAACCTTCTCGTTCTGATGTGCCTGCTCAGATCCCATTCCGCCTTGTTCATTTGCACCTGAAAACCTCTTATCTGCCATTGCCTTCAAACGCTTTTGCACGTCTGCAGGGAGAAGGGAGGAGGAGTGCTGCTGTTTCATATATATTACATCCTTTCCTCCCATCTTTATACCAACAATGACATGAGTACCAAATTTTTCAATAAACCTGAAAAATGAACAAAATTTCACGACTAGTGTGATAGAGTTCTAATAGACTAGAACTGTCCAGTAAACAGTGTGTTGCTTGTACTTGACCAATTTATAAATGACACTAAAGCAGGTAGATACGAGATAGTGGCCTAACAACCAGTTGGACCAAAGCCCTCTAACCCCAATTTGTAACTTGAAGAGTTATGTGATTTTGGTAAAACTAGAATGCCTCAAGATAAAGAAAAGAATATGCAAAGAACTCAAAGGACGTTGAGGTACAGTTAATATTGAGGTGCCATTAACTGTTTCCTTTCCCTTCTGTGCATACATTTTTGTTTAGAATTTAAACGGAAACAGAGTGGTAAAAGTTTGATTAAACAGTAAGGGAAGAAATTAAAGCAAGGTCCAGATGGAGTGTGGATCTGAAGGAGCTTGTTTTTTCAATTGGACCACAAGATGTTCACACCGATGAACAACCTCCTTCAGACAGAAATCCATTGAATGGAGACTATCTTGAAATAAGAAATCAGTATTATAAATGTTTATCAGTTTAAATATGTAAAAAAATTACCTTGCTAATGCCGCAGGATCCCATGTTGATGGAACTTCCTTTTTAACATAATCGCACAACACCATTTGAGATTTTTCAAGAGCAACAGAGTATAATGTGATGAACACACCATCAAAAGCAAGGGTCTTGGTGTATGCTGCATCCTTCTGCCAAGAACCAGAAAACTCGAACATAGTATTGAAGAGCCCTGAAGGAATTTTACCAGTCACGGATACTTCCTGATTGAACTGCTCTGACATCTGCAGTTAAAACAAGGAACTTATAGATTGAGCACAAAAATAAGACTGGCAAAATTTGCAGAAAATAGCTGCTCTGCTCAACTTTTCAATAATTAACAGCCAAAAAAAGACTAGAAGTACATGTACAAAAGTGAGTTATTTTCCCATTTATGTTTACCTCTAACCATTCGCCGTGATTGAGAAACTAAAAGACAATAACATGAAGATAGCATCACCGCTCCTACTGTAAAAAATTATACATTAAAATACTCCTACTTCTTAGTATAAAATAATAACCAGCTAGCATCATAAAATACATATAAAATAGCACATCCACACAACAACCACAACAGATTCTAACCTCTTCATAGAAAAGCAAATAACATAAGAAAAACGATAGCCCTATAGCAACTTAAAGGTGTAGGGAACATGAGATTTAATGACCAAAGACAAGTAGAAACAGAAGATACCTGTTGGAAAGAAAGAACATCAGAGCGAAACCTCGTGAGTTCTCCTTTATCACATTTGATAGATTTTGACACATTAGGGATTGAAATACCACCAGGAAGCACAACCTCCCGGCCCTCGTCTTCATCAATTTCAATTAAACGCCTATTACCCGGATGACCTTTACAATACTTGAGCCTCAAGTCCAATGATATATCATATCCACATCCTATCGACTCAATCGCAACCTTAGCTGCTTCAGCAGCAGGTAACTTCAACGCCATTCGTCACAACATCATCCTAATTTCAAAAATGACCTCACTGACACAATTGTTCAAACATTACCACACATGCAACCTATATATGGAACAATGTGAAAGTCACTGCGTTTACTAGATAAGTCAAAAGACAGCTGTAACTAAAGAACTATCAAAAGTTTCGAAAACCTTATAGTATCAATCTGGAAACTTGAAAAACTCAATTCCCGAGCTGAGAAATGCAATTTTTTCTTTTTTGCATCAAATTAAATACACAAATTCAACAACAAAGCCCTAGAATCACGCCGTACACGTGCATTTTCTACGTAGATATTTAGTTCACGAAAAACCTCGGAAATAAATCGGCGAGCATTTCACTCAAGTACGGACTCGAAACCCTAGCTGAGGTGTATCGAAATAGGGAGTTGAAGATCCAAAGATTTTGCATTGACTAAAGATTGAAGCTCAGATCTAGAGAAAGAAATTCGCAGACGACGGCGAGGAATTTCCGAAGAGGATTTATTTGAGGTTAAAGAATAAAGAGGGAACAATCGCGAAATGGAAACTCTGTATTTAATTGTTTTTAGCTTTTTATGGCAATTTTATTGTATGAGAAAGAAGATTTTAATAGTGACAGGAGTAGAGTGACGACGTCAACGGGGATTCTAAGTTGACTAACAGTTTTACGGTCTTTAGACCGCCAATCAGTGAAAGCAACGTGTTTGAACTAAAGAGGGAAACTATGTTATAAAATTTAAATTACACTAAACATCCTTTAATATGACTTAATTATGCAAACATCTCTTAATTTCGAATTCGTACACTTTCACCCCCCATATCGTGAAAATTCAGCATAACTTTTAATTTGAACAAAATTTTCATTTTGCTAGGATGTTAAATGTTTAAATTTGAAAAGAAAAAAGATTGAGGCAGATCTATAGTTAATGCTATTAAATATATATAACTAAAAAATAAATCAAAATTACAATTAGAAGATCATGTGTACTTAATTACCTTATGAACGTTAGGGAAGAAACAAAGATTTGTTACAAAGTTTTCTTTACGCTTTTGATTAACAATAAATTTTTAAAAAAAATGGAAAAACATATATTTCAAAACTCTTAATAGGAAATGATCATGAATTATTTCATAAGATATGTTAATTCACAAGTAATAATTTTCTTATATTATGTGTGGCAATATTTTAAAGCCTTTGTTGTGAAAATCATAACCAAAATCATGTGGCATCCCTTCTAGAAGCCATTAGAAAGATGGCAAAATGCTTTTGTAAAGTGACAAATTTCATACGTTTTGCAATGCAAAACAAAGCTTCATGCAAATGAGGCTATAAGTAGTCACTGTCAATCTCTCCTTTTCATCATTAGCAACTTACAAGACAAAAGAAATAGTTCTATCTTCTTTCCGTCTTGTACATCATTCTCCTTCTAATCTTATTCTATATATTTTAATTGGCATAAGATATTAGTTGTTTTTTACTTCCAACTAGCTGGGTTTGTAATTTAATATTTTGTTGATTCATGTATCCTCTAAATAAAATAGAGGTAAGATTATTTAATTCCGAGGAAATATTTCACACTGCTGAAATAGTTTCTTAGGACAATGCCCAGCACGACTCAAGTCAATACAAATAATATTATAGCAGTGTTATNGTAAAATTAAATCCGGATAAATTTAAGATGCTAATTTCGAAAAAAAAAAACACAAACCGAAATAGAACACATACAAATCAAATAATATGCATTATTATAAAAAGGTTTCAACTTAAAATAAATCGAAATACCTCGATTTAGAATTTTTGGAAAGCAAATAGCTCGAAATTTTGACTCCGAAAGCGTGAATCAACAATAACAAGAAGCTCTACTCGAGTGTGGGACCTACGTTCTTCAAATTTTATGTGTCGGGGGGACCCAAATTTTTTTTTTTTTAATAATGGCGGACAGTGGGGGACCAGGTTTTTGGATAGGGGATTAGAATAATGGTGAAGAAGAAGACGAGTGAAGAAGATGGAGGGTTTTTTATTGAGGATATAACGCCAGGTTTTCTGGCGCTATATCACTGTGTCAGTGTATAACGCCAGAAAACCTGGCGCTATACCACTGTGACAGTGTATAACGCCAGAAAACCTGGCGCTATACATTAACGGTGCAGTTACCGTTATTATATAGCGCCAGGTTTTGTGGCGTTATATATATTATGGTCACCTTTTTTTTTTACACTTAATTCTGCATTGATCCAAATTTTGATAAATTCACTCTTCCCAACTTTCCAACTTAAAATTTATTCTATGGTCGAACTTCAAATTTCAACAATTTCACATTTAATAAGCATTCCCAAATATCTGATTTAATATTTCATTTATAATAATAAATAATTATTTCATAATATTGTATTAGCTTCTCTATTTCAACAAATTAATCAAGTTCTGATGTATTGGAGAAGGGGGGAAAAGGCAATCTTTTGGTAAGGAAGATGGGATTGTGGGAGGAGAGAAAAGTATTAGGGGAAATTAAGACAGCAATGAAAAGGGAAAAAACTCTTGGAGTTTTATTTTAAAACTAAATATATATATATTAAGAAATTAAATTTTTTGAGATGGTTTAAGATAATGATGGTGGTGGATGGACGAAGTACCCTACATTGTTTGTTAAACAACAACATGACATGTGCTTAGACAAGTATAAGGTGTTTTTTTCTTGCTTTACGGGTTGGATTTTGAAGCATTTTTCCTTCTTTTGGCAAACATATGGAGTAACTTACAAGCTTTAAGAGTTAACTTGGTCAGAATCGTCCAGCGAACCAAGACAATTTCAAGCATAAATCCATTTGCATGTTGGAAGAATCATTAGGCCAAAATTTCACGGTATAGCCAATTTTCGGATTGGTCAATCAAAAATAACCAGCGTTTACCAAGTCAATGAAAAATAGCCACCGTTTTGCTGCAATAGAGACCGGTCCAGCATAATATACTGGAGTTCGGTGCACTTGTGTATGAACTCCAGCATATTATGCTGGACCGGTATACTTTGCTGGCTCCAGTATAATATATCCAGGTTTTGAATAGTGTTTTCGATTACTTTTGAAATTGGGTTATTTTTGAACGACCAGTTGTAAATCTGACTATTTTTAAAAATCACCCAAAAAAAAAAAAAGATTCAAAAAAGTGTTCCCAGCCACCACCATGGGAAGAAGGAGAAGGGCTAGAGAATGGAAAAGACGAAAATGAGAATTGTGTACATAAGAAATTAGAACAAGTTCAGTTTCACCTAGGTATTTGTACAATTAACACGTGGAAAACTACTAAATCAAGACTAATTTACCATAATATAGTAAAATCATCAAACACCTTGCCTACTGTACTCCCATAGAGGCTGCTACACAATTATTCACATGCATGTGCAGAATCGGTACAGAGAAGATGAAGAAAGACCAACAAAAAGTCATTAAAATATCTATTCAAAACTTGATAAAAAAGACATTCATTCAGGAACGGTGAAGAGAAGCATAAAAATTAATAATGCAAAAACAGATTATCTGAACCAACAACCAACATCTCAGGAATATTTCTTAATTAGGTCTTCTTGATATGTTCATAGTATGCAATTAATTAGAAACTATGTCGCTCTTAGAATACCCAAAACATAAAAGAGAAAAAAACAAAATCAATCAGAAATAATACGCAAAGAGGAAGAAGAAGAAGAACAACAAAACTCACTATATAGAGTGGGGAAAGAAAGCAATAAAGCGAGAACTGGAAATGGGGGGGATGGGAAAGAAGAACCCAAGTGAAGCAAAATCTAAAGACACGTGGTGTCCAAAGTTGGACACATGGAAATCTATAAGTCAGTATTTTACCAAAATACCACCATATTAGAATTGACATTTACGGAAGTATCCTTGGTCGTACCAAGG
The DNA here is from genome assembly GCF_001879085.1 of Nicotiana attenuata. Lineage (NCBI taxonomy): Eukaryota > Viridiplantae > Streptophyta > Magnoliopsida > Solanales > Solanaceae > Nicotiana > Nicotiana attenuata. The sequence continues at coordinate 234,706 of NW_017671012.1, forward strand.
GATTCTCTTATTATAAAATAAACTAGTAGTAACTAGTAAAAGAGCGTGCAAGTTTAGCTCTAGAAATTCTATATAATACAAAAAGTAAATAAAATAAGAATAGCATACTACAGCTAACACGTCAAATTGTAGAGATTATAATAAAATAAGAAAAATAGATAATATACTATAGTTAATTAGCTTTACATAATAATTTACCTACAAAAAATGTTAAATTGAGTTAATGAATCTAATTTGAAACAAAAAGGTGACATACTGCAGTTACACAAAATGTTAGAGTGAGTTAATGAATCTAAAATAAAATATAAAGGTAAGATACACTACTAGAAATCCGGTAAAAAGCGACCACAAAAAGCGACCAAAAAGCGACCAAACATGCCTGGTCGCTATATTGCTGGTCCCTTTATTTTAGGGACCAAAGTTGGTCGCTAATTAGCGACCAACTTTGGTCTCTAAGGTAAAAGGACCAAATATTCCGGGTATTGACTATAGCGACCAACTTTGGTCGCTTTATTATTTTAATAATATAATTTTGGCGACNGACTTATTTTTCTGTAAATAGAGAAACTGAATTATTATCCTTGATTCATACTGATTTAGACGATCTAAAGCAGACCATGACATGAGGTGGTAAAAGATATTATGTTACTTTTATTGATGGTTTTTCTAGATTTACTAAGTTGTATTTGCTTAGAAATAAAGATGATGCTTTTTAATGCTTTTATTCTTATAAAACTGAGGTTGAAATCAACTTAGTAGAAAAAACAAGAAAATAGATCTGATAGAGGTGGAGAATATTTGTCTTTGAATGATTTTTGTGAAAAAAGGAAATAATTCATGAAGTAACTCCGTCTAATTCACCTGAATCAAATGGAGTAGCTGAAAGGAAAAATAGAACATTGAAAGAGATGATGAACTCTATGTTAGTTAGTTTTAATGCACCTGGCAATTTGTGGGGTGAAGCTATATTATCTACATGTCACTTATAAAATAGAATACCACATAGAAGAACTGGCAAAACTCCGTATGAATTGTGGAAGGGTTATAAACCTAATTTGAAATATTTAAAATTGTCACGACCCAAAAATCCCTCCGAAGGAGTCGTGATGGCACCTAGTCTCTAAACTAGGTAAGCCTAACATTTACGGAGATAACACTTATATTTGCTAAATTCAAATTAAATGACCCTTAGCAAATTACAATTCTCAAAACCGGTGGTACAAGTCATAAGCCTTTCTAAGAGTAGTTACACAAAATACATACATCACTTTTCCGAAACAAGAGGAACAAATGAAAATAAGTACAAATGAAGGTGACTACGAGGCCTGCGAACGCTGCAACAGGTTTACCTTGAGTTCAATAGAACTAACACATTAAGCTTACAAAACTAAGTTAACGCTTATTACAAGCCCATTCGAAAACTGGTTCTATTGTCTAGTTCAAACTTCAAAGTATATAAAGTACTCAAGGAGTGTTCTTTCAGCATCCTCGTCCGAAAGTTGGATTGCCTCGCCTGACTCATTAGGTGACTGACTGCGTATGAATTGCTCCACATCAGCTGTGAAGCGAACCTATAAGAAAGTCCAACCCCTTCTACAAAATCCTCCCGCAATCCTAAATTTCAATTCATATCCACAAAAGTTCAATTCATATCCTAAAGGCTCAATTCATACACAAAAATTTCAATTCATATCCTAAAGGTTCAACTCATATCCTAAAAATTCAATTCATACACAAAAATTTCAATTCATATCCTAAGGTTCAATTCATATCCTAAAGGTTCAACTCATACCCACAAAAGCTCAATTGATATCCTAAAATTTTAATTTATAAACTAAAATTTCAATACATAAACAACTCATACCCACAAAAGTTCAATTCATATCCTAAAATTTCAATTTATAAACTAAAATTCCAATACATAAACTAAAAGTCCAATTTATATTCTAAAGGTTCAATTCATATCCTAAAGGTTCAACTCATATCCACAAAAGTTAAATTCAAATCCTAAAATTTCAATTTATAAACTAAAATTCCAATACATAAACTAAAAGTCAAATTCATATCCTAAAGGTTCAATTCATAATTCAACTCATATCCTAAAGGTTCAACTCATATCCACAAAAGTTAAATTCAAATCCTAAAATTTCAATTTATAAACTAAAATTCCAATACATAAACTAAAAGTCCAATTCATATCCTAAAGGTTCAATTCATATCCTAAAGGTTCAACTCACACCCACAAAAGTTCAATTCATATCCTAAAATTTCAATTTATAAACTAAAATTCCAATACATAAACAACTCATATCCACAAAAGTCCAATTCATATCCTAAAGGCTNATATATATATATATATATATATATATATATATATATATATATATATATATATATAAATACGACGAAGTATTGAAAACTCTATGGAGTTCCATCACAAGAGTCACAGCAGTAAAGAAATCTGAACAATTAACACACTTGAATTGATAGCTACAAAGAAACACAACAAACACAAAGTGCATGGCATCACCCTTCGTGCTTTATCACTCTTCCTCACAATATGCATAAATAGAAATGTGCACGGCATCACCATTCGTGCTTTACACTACTTCCTACACAATATCATGACACGACATCACCCTTCGTGCTTTTACTCTCAATAATGTGGCACGGCATCGCCCTTCGTGCTTTTACTCTCAATAATGTGGCACGACATCACCCTTCGTGCTTTTACACTCAATAATATGGCACGACATCACCATTCGTGCTTTTACACTCTTCCTCACAATATGCATAAATAGAAATGTGCACGGCATCACCCTTCGTGCTTTAACTCTCTCTCACAATATCATGCACGGCATCAGCCTTCGTGCTTTACACTCTTCCTCACCCAAAAAATAGAAACAATAATATCACGGCAAGGAAATCAACAATAGAAACAATAACATCCCGGCAAGGGAATCAACAATAGAAACAATAACCTCCCGGCAAGGGAATCAATAATAGAAACAATAACATCCTGGCAAGGGAATCAACAATAGAAACAATAACCTCCCGGCAAGGGAATCAACAATAACCAATCTTGTTTCACTAGTTAGCTTCGCAATATAGATCTCAACTCGAGTCAATACTCAACAATGGTCAATAATCAAGAGAATGTCATAAGTCTTGTTCAACATGAATAATCGTCACTTTAAGCATGAATAGTACCTAATAAGGATCGCGGAAAAACCAAGAAGCACAATAACTTTAACTAAACAACAATACACAATAAGCATATGATAACTACACCGGTACCCACAACAATTGGACATATAACATATTTGCACGAAGTCATAGAGAAACTCACAATCAAGAAGTATCAAAATAATAAGGAAGGCAATCACTTCAATTAAGGCAATTAAGGGTCAAGTAACAAGTAGGAATTAGAGAAAAGCTAACAACATCGTATGGAGCATATAGAGGTAAACTAAGCAATTAGAAAACTCAATCATAACGGAATACTTCCCACATAATAAACAAAAGGACCTAAGAACCCTAAAGGGAAATTTCCCACAAATAAGTTCGAGCACACACTCGTCACCTCGCGTGCACGGACTACAATTAGCATAGAAGACTCAAATCCTAAGGGGAACTCCCCCACACAAGATTAGGCAAGATACTTGCCTCAATCCGGCCAATTCAATACTCAATTTAGCTTTTCCTTTACCAATTCATCAACGTTCAACTCAATCTATCCAAAAATGACTTGAATACATCAAACAATCCAAGAGAAAATAATTTCAATTAACAAAACTATGATCCTTATACAATTTGCAAAAAGTCAACAAAAGTCAACTCCCCGGGTCCGCACCTCGGAACCCGATAAAATTTATAAAAATCGAACACCCATTCTGCTACGAGTTCACCCATACAAAAATTATCTAATTCCGATACCATTTGGTCATTCAAATCATCATTTTACATTTTTGAAAGATTTCACAATTTTCCCCAAATTTTCCTTTAAGATTCTCATGAATTTGATGTTAAATCTAAGATATAATCACAAAATATAGTTAAAAATTGATTAGAGGCACTTACCCAATGATTTGGAGAAGTTTGGATCTTTGGAAAATCGCTCATGGAGGTTTAGGGTTTGAGAAAATTGAAAAATGGGTGAAAATCTCGTCAAAAACCTCACTTAACAGGCCTCAGATGTCGCATTTGCGACCCAGGGTTCGCAATTGCGAACCCTCGCAAATTGCGAACAAAGCAGGGCTGGCAGAAGTCGCATTTGTGACAAAAAGTTCGCATTTGCGAACTGGGCATCACAAATGCGATGAAAAAGTTTTTGCATTTGCGAACACACCAGAAACCAGCAATTTTTTCCGACACGAAAATGAGCATAACTTCCTCATACGATTTCCAAATTCGATGATTCTTTTTCCAATGGCTCTATAATTTTGATACGGATCTAATGGTTCAAACAAAGCTGAATTTGGATCTCATTTGCTCAACATGGTATTATTTTTTGCTTGAAGAAACGACGAGGAAGCATCCAAAAACAAGTGCAACATAGCCTAAACCTATCCGAAACTCACCCAAGCCCTCGAGGCTCCAAACCAAATATGCACGCAAGTTTAAAAACATCATGCGGACTTGCTCGTGCGATCAAATCATCAAAATAACATCAAAAACTACGAATTTAACCTCAAAACTCATGATTTTCTCAAGGACACTCAAATTTTCTAATTTTTCAACCGGACGTCCAAATCACGTCAAATCAATTCCGGTTCTCACCAAATTTTACAGATAGAACTTAAATATCATAATAAACTTGTACCGAGCTCCGAAACTAAAATACAGGCCCGATATCAACGAGTTCAAACATTAATTCATTTCTTTATTTCCTTTAAAAACCAGCACAACAATTTTCTTTATTTCCTTGTTTTCTAAGGCTAGGGATCAGAATTCAATTCTGGGCATACGCTCAAGTCCCATATTTTACCGCGCACCTCCCGGGATCATCGGGACACAGATCCGGGTCCGTTTACCAAAATTATTGACCAAAGTCAACTAAAAACCAAATTTTAACTCTAGAATTACTATATTCTTTTCATATTTTTACATAAAAGCTTTTCGGTTTTACGTCCGGACTGCGCACGCAAGTCTATACACAAAATATGAAGCTGCTCGTGACCTCAAACTGCCGAACCGGACGTAATTGCTCAAAATGACCAGTTGGGTCGTTACAAAAAGTGAAGGGTTGTCTTGCTAAAGTTCTTTTACTTGAACCTAAAAAGAGAAAAATAGATTATAAAATTGCTGATTGCATGCTTATTGGATATGATGAACATAGTGTTGCATATAGATTTCTTGTTTTAAAAAGTGATGTGCTTGATTGCAATACTACAATTGAGACAGAGAATGCTGAGTTCTTTGAATATATTTATCCACTATTTGATAAAATTTCTCATGCACCTGTTGAAACAAATAATGAGACTACCTCTAACGATGAATTGAGAATGAGCAAAATGCCTAGGAAAGAATATTTTTCTTATGAAAATGATTTTTACACTTTTCTTGTCGATAATGAACAATCAAATTATTTTGAAGCTATATCTTCTTCAGAAGCTAATTATTGGAAATAGGCAATAAAAGTTGAAATCGATTCTATTTTGAAATAAAACATGGATTTTAATAGATTTACCTCCTGGTGCAAAGCCTATTGGTTGTAAATGGATTTTCAAAAAAAAAATTTAATCCTAATGGATCTTTAGATAAATATAAAGCTCGGTTAGTAGCAAAAGAATTTTCTCAAAAATAAACTATAGATTATTTTGATACATTTGCACTAGTAACTAGAATTTTTCTATTAGAGTTTTAATTACCTTAGCTTCAATTCGTAAGCTTTTTATCCATCAAATGGATGTCAAAACAGCTTTTTAAATGATGATTTAGAAGAAAAAATTTATATGGTTCAACCTGAAAGCTGTGTCATTCCTGGACAAGAAAATAAAGTTTGTAAATTAATTAAATCTCTTTATGGCCTTAAACAAGCTCGTAAGCAGTGGTATGAAAAATTTGAACAAGTTTTACGGAGAGACGATTTTTCTTCAGTTGAGGTTGATAAATGTGTTTATACTAAAGTGGTAGACAATGATTATGTGATAATATGTCTATATGTTGATGACATGCTTATATTTGGTACAAGTTTAAATATTGTTTAAAGTACTAAATTATTTTTGTCTGCTAATTTTGATATGAAAGATTTGGGTGAAGTAAATACGATATTGGGAGTTAAAGTTGTAAGGAGCAATGATAGTATAATGTTATCACAAGAATATTATGTTGAGAGACTTCTTAAGAAGTTTGAATATTTTAATGTCACACCTGTGAGCACTCCTTTTGATGCTAACCCTCAGTTGAAAAAGAATAATGGTGACCCAGTTCCTCAGTCAAAATATGCTCAGATTATTTGGACTCTGATGCATTTAATGAATTTTACAATGCTTGATATAACGTATGTCGTGTATAGACTGAGTAGATATACACATAATCCCAACAACGAGCATTGGTCTGCATTAACCAGACGAATGAAATATTTGAGAGGAACCATGAATTATGGTGTCCTATATAGTGGATTTCCTTCCACTTTAGAAGGGTACAATGATGCAAACTCGACCTCTAATCAGATAAGACAAAATTTACTAGTGGTTATGTATTCACGCTTGGTGGTGGTGCAATATCGTGGAAATCAGCTAAACAGACGATCATAGCTAGATCGACTATGGAATCAGAGTTTATAGTTCTGGAGTTAGCTAGTTCTGAGGCTGCGTGGCTAAGAAATTTCTTAGCTAATATTCCTTTAATAAATGATGTATTGTCTCATGTGTCTATGCATTGTGATTGTCAAGCGGCAATAGCTATTGCAAACAATAAATCTTATAATTGTAAAAATAGACACATAAAATAGTAGGTCAGGCTTTATCGATCTATGTTTGGTTCATAGTCCAAAAGACACCAAACCTATTACATTTAGACCATCAAAATCCATCAAGTTTATTTCAAAAAGTCTTTAAAATAATGGGGGACTGTGGCAATATTTTAAAGCCTTTATTGATAGTAATCAAAATCACGTGGCATTCCTTCTAGAAGCCATTAGAAAGATGACAAAATGTCTTGGTAAAGTGAAAAATTCCATCAGCCACGTTTTTGTCATGCAAAACAAAGCTTCATGCAAATGAGGCTATAAATAGCCACAATCAATCTCTCTTTTCCATCATTAGCAACTTGCAAGACAAAAGCAATACTTCTATCTTCTTCCCCTCTTATACATCCTTCTCCTTCTAATCTTCTTTTATATATATATATATATATATATATATATATATATATATATATATATATATATATATATATATATAATTGGTATAAGATATTGTATTGTTTTGGTTATTAAAGTTTCTATTATTCCAAATGACCCATAGATTGAATGAGAATATTTCTTCCCATGAGATATGTTGATTGTGAAGCGTTATGTGCCCGGCCTTTAGGTGATCAATCCAGTGTACATATCCATTTATGGGGCTGGTTTTTCATCCCACTGATTCCCATAAGGATTTTGCAATGTGACATTCCCAAAAAATGTGGCTTATGGATTTATTTGAGGTTTTACAAACTGGACATGGCGGGTCGATATTTATCCCACACTTATAAAGGTAATCACGAGTAGGGATTCTATCATGATAGCATTTCCACAGGAAGAATTTTATTTTGTGTGGGCAATTAAGCTCACATATACATTTGAAGTGTTGTCGTTGTGCTCATTATCTTCCCAAAGATTGTAACAGGAGCTCATTTTGAAAATATCGTTGTTATTGAGACTCCATAAGGGAGTATTTTTAGTATTTGGATTTGGGTTTAGGTCAATTATGTTTATGTAATTAATTATATCATTTAAGATATCAAAAGAAAATTTTCCTAGATCCCAATTGCATGTTCCACCAATATATTTTATTCTCAAAAAGGATTCCTCTTTATTTAAAGGTCATATGACACGTTGCCTAAGATTGTTGACGTTGGGGGTCCAATTATTATCCCATACTAAAACACCAGTAAAATTATTATTTTAGTCTCCTTTTAAATAATTTGTTGCGGATCATATATACCGAAAATCAGATCTTATGTGAAAATATATTTTAGAACACCAATATCATCTCTTCAGGTTACAAAATACATGTATAAATTACAAATTATATGTATAACTAACTAGAGAACCAATATCAAATTTTATTTAAAACTAAATTCGGAGTACTGTTTACACCAAAATTAGATAACAATTGAATTTTTACGCGGTTTTAACGACACGCGGTTTAATTCAATACGAATAATTAAGAATATTGAATAAATGAATTAGAAACGAAGCAAAAGATCAAACCAACTGCGACGTTATGGCCAAGCTTGAACTTAGATTGAACAATGACCTCGTCCTCAATTGGGCCCTCGATTCAGACCCAGTCGTGAATGAAGAACAGAACAAGTGAGCAAAATTCTTAACAATAGCTAGAAGGTAAAAATAGACTTTTATTGCCTTAAATCGCGTGTTACAATGTGTGAGACTAAAGAAAAAAATTTCCTTTATATAGTAGGAGAGTTTTAGTACTAGTAGTCTAAAAAAGGTAAAAATCTTCTTTTCCCGGTAATAGTTGATCCATAATCGACATCGAGCGAGATTCGTGCCATGATATCCAATTGAGGGTGAGCATTGCTGTTACACCCCATGTTTTTATACGTGAAAGTACGCCACAAGAAATTGATGAAAGCTCGGAAATAGATGTTACATCCCGTATTTTCGTACGTTAAAGTTTCGTCGTAAGTTAATCGACGTAAGCTCGAGAATGAGATTATTTTGAGGTTATAAGTATTATGCTATTTCAAACAAGTGATAAGCAAATTCATGAATGTGAGAGGGTAAGCGAATCGAAGAAAATGAGTTTCGTCGAAGTTTGACATTTTGGGATAAAATACGGTCCAAGCTATAATACCCGTATTTATGAACTAGTGCCATACAAGGTACACCATGACCATGATAGTAAGATGTATGAAGTGTGTTAAAAGTGAGTAGTATTTTAAGTAATTTGAGATAATTCTTACTATATGGGTAATTGGTTAATTATTGGTTAATGGAAGATCAACAAGTTAATCAAGAGATTGGTGGATAATTAATTAGAATTGTGGATAAGCTTAAGGTGCCCAACGTGGCAGCAAGATATGATCAATTAAGTGACTCTTTACTCACAAATCAAGGTGGCATATCTAAAGAGTTTTATGGCTTAGTCATCACAAATAAGTGGGGCCCACAACCTAAAATTTCAAGACATCTTCCTACATCAATAAAGGGGAGATGTATGAGCTAAAGTAATGGATGAATTCTCAAATGAATTCAAATGAAATTTCATAACGCTACGGCAGCGTGAGATACAATTCTAAGGGAGCACGGTACAATCTTTCTCAAGAATATCAACGGATTTTTCCTTACTTCGATCCGCTGTTACGTGTTTTGTCGCAATTGACGTATATTAGAGGGATTGTCAAGAGAATCAGCTCAGGTATGTTAAGGCTATCCCTTCTTTCCTTTTGGCATGGTCCATACGATACAAACGAAACGAGCAAATGCACAATTTCCATAAATGACTCTATTCATAGAAATACTAGAGGTTCCTATGTTCTTGATTCCCCATATGTCTTATTATTCTATCGTCTGTTCATGGGTGTCAGAAATTACATAAGTTGATAAAGTTTATTTCATGATATTAATAAAAGGCGTAATGATCTTATGACATACCGAGAAGTCTTATTAAATCACATATTATGCATTGCATTCAGTTATACATGCACATTGACCAATGACCAGATGGCGTTATATACGTGTATATATATATATATATATATATATATATATATATATATATATGTATATGTATATGGGATATGGGAAAAGGNTATATATATATATATATATATATATATATATATATATATAAGGAAAGGTTATGGTGTTATATACGCACCACCACCTGATCAGCTGGTATACGTTGATGATTTGCCCACAGTGGCCGAGATGATATGATGGGATGCTTTCAGAGGCGTAATGATGTTATGAACGCATATACCTATGCATGGTATGACATTTATATACATATGCATGACATTATAAATATTAAATGATTCATAGAGCTATTCAGACATACATGTTAAGTATTTTACTCCATATTTCTCTCATGTCTATTATTTACTGATTTTCATTCCTTACATACTGGTTACATTATTTGTACTAACGTCCATTTTGCCTAGGGACGCTGCGTTTCATGCCCGCATGTCCCGATAGACGGGTTGAGAGTCCTCCAAGTAGACTATCAGCTCAACGAAAGGTGATGGTGTGCTCCAGTTGCTCCGGGGTTACTTATTTGGTTAGTATGATTTAGTCATGTATTGATTGGTATGACGGGGCCCTGTCCTGACCTTTATGACATTTATGTACTCTTAGAGGCTTGTAGACAATTATCATGAATATGAATACGTGTATGGCCTTATCGGCCTATGTTTTGAATTTACAAATAATCATGCCGGCCTTATAGGCCCGTATGTCAGATGTATACGTTTTTATATCAGGTTGGGTTGTCCTATATTGAGTATTCCCTTATGTTTATTCTGGTTAGCCCATGACGGACCTTTTGGCCCATTTACCAGTGATAGTACAATAAGAAAGATATGTTGCGTTGGTACTCGGTTGAGTAAGGCACCGGGTGCCCGTCGTGGCCCTTCGGTTTGGGTCGTGACAAAAGTGGTATCAGAGCAGTTCTGTCCTAGGGAGTCTACAAGCCATGTCTAGTAGAATCTTGTTTATGGGTATGTCGTGCACCACACTTATAAGCAGGAGGCTACAGGGCATTTAGGACTGTCACTCTTTCTTCTTACTCTAGATCGTGTGATAGAGCTCACTTGTAAGAATTTAGACTCCTAAATTTTATTTTTTTCGTAATACAACGATACATATATCCAGAAAGACAGTTGGTAAGAAATTTCATGTGGTTGTGGAAGAGTTGAGTTAGAGGAACTCGATTTTGTATCATTCTTATGATGAATAAATGTGAGGTCTTCAGCAGAACACGTGTGTACTAAGGCGTGTAAGCTTCTTGATAAGGAGCCTTAAGGTAAGAATATCTACCCATATGGTAAAAAGCAATGAGAGATTTAGAAGGTAGATACAAGTTTTAGCAAGTAAAAGAAGCAAAGGTGAAAAGGGGTATGAGGTACCTAGCTAGTGAAGATTATCATTATTTACCATTCAGGAAGAGAGATATAAGCATTTTGAGTTACCTTCAACTGTAATAGAGGTATGTACAATTGGCCACACCCATCTCAATTATGCCCTATGGGAACTAACGGATATGGTTTAAGAGAAGGACGGGATATCAGGATCCGGCAGGGGTTAGAGTAACCCAAAATGATGGATGGATTGTTTACGTTAGTTGACATTTCCGAAGGATATTGCAAATATTCTAATAGATCTTCTTGTGAGACACCCAGATGGTGCACTCTAGAATAGTACAACTAGATATGAATACTAGAATGTTCATAAAAATTGTACAATGACAGGCACTGGAATCTTGGAAGGGATAAATATTACCTTAGTATGGCTCCCGTCCCCAGTAGAGCGAGAATGTTAGGCAACCCGAAGAGCCAGGGGATGGAGCAAGGGGAGCTAAAAGCAAAAGAATATCTTGTTTGAGTTTTCAGAATAAAGTGATAGGCATAAGTGCTAGCAGGGAAATAAGAAGAGAGTTAATAAAGCAATATGAGTAAGATGTGATACATGGATGACAACGATAGATAAAAAAAAAGACAGTATTACAGAGTCTATAGTCAATGGAAGGAAAGGACGAGAGGTGACAGGCCTTGAGACAACAAAAGAGTATAGACATAAAGTCATATCCTCATTTCGAGAAATAAGTTCGTGGCTCTAACGTGATTACCAGAAGCAAAAGTTAGACCCTAGAGTAATTGAAATCAGTGTGAACTGGTGAACAAGATAAGCTAAACATGAATTAGGGACTGAGTGATTTGATAATAGTCGGTATCGTGAGAATTTCAGATTGTGTTCTGGCGCTAATAGAATGGACAACAGAAGAAGATTCATGAGAAATTCAAAGAAATGGTCATTCAGGAAGATGCTTCCCTAAAGCAATCAATGTGAGCAAAGTTAAGCTTAAGGGACTATGTGTTCCAGTTACACTAAGTGTCACCCTCGTGAGTAAGGAATTTTGTTACCCTTGGTGCAGAAGGATTACCGCAAGGCGAGTAAGGGTCATCGATGAAGTGAAAAGATGCCAAAGATGAAGAGATAAAACATCTATAGGTAGATCGTCGTAGTTCTAAATCTCAGTACTCCCCTAAATGGGGGAATATAGAGTGATGTGGCATTAAGTCAGAATTAAGTGGTTCAATTAACTATGGAATGGTAAAGGAAGGATGCGATAAAAATAAGAAAGGTATGATATTGCACTTATTCAATCCTACAGATATGCTACGATTCCAGAACATTATGCAAACACGATGTCAAGGAGAGGAAGTAAGGGTTCCTGCTCGAGATGTTATTGATAGATAAGGAGCCAGTACGAAACGTAAGTTAAGATAAAGGAAATAACCCAAGAAAGATTACGCGGAATATTGATATGAGAATGGACCAACGAGTAGTTAGTAGTTGATTCAGGAAGAGCCTAGTTATGGCTAGACAAGAGGATACAGAGAAATCAACAGATCGTGCAAGATAAACATAGTGAACCCCAACATGGGGAATTTAGTCTCACAGATATGACATCGTGACCCTTAAGAAATATTCAGATAGGAGTTGGGGTAGTTAAAGGTAACGTATGAGTGTTACGAAAATAAAAGAGAGTGCCACTAGGAAAACAGTCAAAATATCAGTTTAGGAGCAACCCAACAAGCACAAGGGCATGGAGGTAAGTAACTACGGATAATTATAGGCGAGGAAGGACATCAAAAATTCTGTCGAGTATACGATGTAATAAGCTCGTAGCTTTACAAGAGTCAGAGAGTCCTCCCTAAGTAATACAATGAAAGACTAGCCGAGGAATAAGGAAGAAGGCTTCAACCTACACATAGCAACTTGAAGGAGAAATGGTCATGTAAAAATAGTCTCACTACAAAATTGTATGCACTCCAAAGGAAAGTGGCACATACCGTGGCTAATGAATGGAAAGTAAAAATCAAAAGTAATATTCAAGATGATATGAGTTGCACGTAAATTCCGGCATGCTTGGGAACTAAGATAAGCTAAGTATGCACGCAACAAGGGGGCAGAAAGACCAAAAAAAGTAATAGCTTACGTTAAAAGAAAGCTGAGAAGGAACGAAAGGAATTATTCGATCAAAGGTTTAGGGTTAGTTACGTTTTGAACGCACTTAAGATTTCGGAGTATTATCCATGCAGCATATGTGTTGACAATCATACAGCCGTAGAAAACTCTGGTATAAGTTAAAGGAAAGAATTGAGTCCAAGTCATAAACAAATGATTGAATTGTTATAAGATTGTATCATGGATATTCCATAGCGCCCATGAAAGGCTAAAGTAATAACTAATACCAAGAGCCGCAGATCGGAAGATAGCTTAAGGCTACTTAAAGGCTGATCAGAAAGGAAGAGGAAACTAAAGAGTTACATCAACTAAGTAAATCAGAAGTCTGATTATTGGACCCAGAAAATTATAGAAATCGTGATTGAGAACAAAGTGGGATCACTCTTAATATCAGAGGTACAAGAGAGACAGACAGTACAATAGCCGTATTCTATGATGGCTCTACGATAAAGCCAGTTAGAAGAGTACCATCCTCATAAGAAGTCAGTATGGAGCTCCCACCAGATTGTGTATGTACCAGAGGTGCAAGTATTATAAGAGAGCTTCAAGTTGTGGATGTGAATTATACCTATGTGGAATGGGGGTTATGAAAGAAATAGAACATATGATGTGATATTTTAAGGTAAGTAAGGTAAAGGTAAACAACGTACGAGATACTCAGGTATAGAAGGTTGTGAATAATCCATACTTTAAATAGAGGGCTAGAAGCGCTGCGATTCAGTATCTAGGAATGATAGCGGTTTCATTAGTGGAATATCTTCCAGCATATGGTTTATAGGTATCGAGAAATCTATTTAAGTGAGTAAAAAAGAGTTTGAGACGATGTGATGTCTCGCTTGATGTTCCAGAATAACATAAGGAAATTTATGGTGCAAGCAAGTTGAAGGAAGGTTACGAGTAATATAAATAGAGATGTGCAGGTCGCAAGCTGAAGTGTGGTAGAGCGACAAGGTTTTAGGAAGACAGGAGTAAGGATAAAAGGAAGGCAAGTGAGAAGGTGACGAAAATGGATAAGTCCTCGGGATTAAGCCCATGAAAACAAGAGAGCTGAT
>NW_017671012.1:254177-259440 GCF_001879085.1 Nicotiana attenuata
GTATTAGTTCTTGTGATTTTGTGCAGCCAAGTGTTGAAAGACCGTTTGAAAGGGGATGTGAGGCGCAAGATATAGTGACAAAAGATCCAATTGGATTCCAACATGAATTTGGCAATATCTATTATTGTGAGATGGTGGAAGATAAAAGCTTGGCTAATTTCTTTGTTGTTGAATCTTTTGAATCTTTTGATCCTTATTTACAGGTTTATAACATGGAGTTCCCTAATGACATTGCTAAGTTAGATATAACGACCCAGCCGGTCGTTTCATGAGTTACCGCTCCGTTTTCCCCATTTCTGTTTCTTATTGTCTTGTTCGGCTGTATTATGTATTGTCGGGTTGGTTGGCTTGGGTTCGGAGAGGTTTTGGTAAGGTTTGAGACACTTAGTCTCTTTTAAGAAAGCTTAAGTTGGAAAAGTCAACCGGATGTTGACTTATGTGAAATAGGGCTCAGATGTAAATTTCGATGATTCGGATAGCTGCGGGAGGTGATTTGGAACTTAGGAGCATGATCGGAATGTGTTTTGGAGGTCCGGAGTAGATTTAGGCTTGAATTGGCGAAATTGGAATTTTGGCATTTTCCGGTTGATAGGTGAGATTTTGATATCTGGGTCGGAATGGAATTCCGGGAGTTGCAATAGGTCCGTTGTGTCATTTGGGATGTGTGTGCAAAATTTCAGGTCATTCGGATGTGGTTTGGTAGACTTTTTGATCGAAAGCGGAATTTGGAAGTTATTAGAATTTTTAGGCTTGAATCCGATGCAAATTTGGTATTTTAATGTTGTTTTGAACGTTCCGAAGGTTGGAACAAGTTTGAATGATGTTATGGGATATGTTGGCATGTTTGGTTGAGGTCCCGAGGGCCTCGGGTGAGTTTCGGGTGGTTAAACGGATCATTTCAAGTTGGGAAAAATTGCAGAAAATCTGCTGTGAGTGTTGCAGACTTTTGGCCTACGCGTTCGCGAGTGGGCCCTCGCATTCGCGAAGGGTTAGGATGTGAGGTTGGAAGTTTGGCCTTCGCATTCGCGAAGGAGGTTCCGCATTCGCGAATGGATGGGTCATTGCCCTACGCATTCGCGAGAGATAAGCCGTGTTCGCGATGGGCTGGGAGCTGAGCCTTCGCGTTCGCGAGAGGAGAGCCGCGTTCGCGAAGAAGGAAAATTGGTCAACTCAAATTTGTGCTTCGCGAACACGAGGCGTTGATCGCGTTCGCGATGAAGGATTTTTAAGTGCTGGGCAGAATGTTTAAAAGACCAATTTCCGCGATTTTGAACCTAAGTTCCTCCATTTTTGGGCGATTTTGAAGCTTTTTGAAGGAGGTTGAAGAGGGAATCAAGGGGGAACACTTGGAGGTAAGATTTATGGACTTAATACTCAATCCTAATGTGATTTCTACCTAATTAATCATGGAATTTGTAGAATTTAAGCCTAAATATTGAAGAACTAGGGCTTGTAATTGGAGACCTAGAATTTGGGATTTGAGGGGTCGTTTGTGGTTGGATTTTGGTGCTTTTGATATGCATGAACTCGTGGGGAGATAAGGAGTCTATTGATGTAAATTTTATCGAATTCCGAGACATGGGTCGGGGGTAAGGGTTGGACCAATTTCGGGATTTTTGGTATAATTTGATTATTTTTGCATGGGCTTCGTTCCCTTGCTTATTCTAATGTTATGATTCTGATTTTGGGTAGATTCAACGCGAGTTGAGGCCGAGGCGAGAGGCAAGGGCGTCGCGGAGTAGTATTTCATCCGGTTTGAGGTAAGTAACCATTGTAAATCTGGAATTGAGGGTATAAAACCCCGGTATTTCGTATTGATTTGATAAATGAGGTGACGCACATGCTAGGTGACGAGCGTGTGGGCGTGCACCGGTAGGGATTGTGACTTGGTCCGTCCCATAGCGACTATTAAGCCGCGTACTTGATTTGAAATCTTATGATATCACGTATTTTAGAGATTGATACTATATTAGGGACTGTATGCCATATTTGGGGCCTTGTGCGACCTGTTGAGACCCTGAGGGGCATTTTTACTGTTTTTCTCACTCTATTTGTTTGAAAGCATATCCTCAGCCATGTTTTACCTGTTTATTGTTTAAGCCTGGTTTTTATCACTCTGCTTCTTAAAATATAAAAACTGTTTGGG
Organism: Nicotiana attenuata; assembly: GCF_001879085.1. Classification (NCBI taxonomy): domain Eukaryota; kingdom Viridiplantae; phylum Streptophyta; class Magnoliopsida; order Solanales; family Solanaceae; genus Nicotiana; species Nicotiana attenuata. Next base: position 256,324 of record NW_017671012.1, read on the forward strand.
CTGAGTTCCCTTGATTTTCGCTGTTATGCCCAAGTGGCTGTGAGGTTAATGACTAAGAGAGGTTGAGGACCAAATCGTGAGGATTATATATATTATGGATCGGGCTGCACGCTGCAGCAATATTATATGTATATATTATGGATCGGGCTGCACGCCGCAGTGATACTTGTATGGATCGGGCTGCACGCCGCAGCGATATATATTGGATCGGGTTGTGCGCCGCAGCGATATGACGCTTGGGCTGTAAGAGCCCCTCCAGAGTCTGTACACCCCTAGTGAGCGTAGTCGACTATAAACCATGGATCGGGCTGCACGCCGCAGCGATTATTATGATTATATTGAGCCTGAGTGCTGAGTGTGAGTATTGTGTGACGTGAGCTGAGTCACGAGTGACCGAGAGGCTTGCCCGAGAGGCTATATTTGTGAGTGATACCTTGCCCGAGGGGCCCATTTATGACATTTTTGTTGATTTCACTCTTCCTTTTATAATGAGCCTCTGTTGAAAAAGGCTAAGTAAATGATTTCAAAGTATTTCAATTTAAATTGAAGTATTACGAAGTACTGGCTTTTAAATTATTGAGTTTGAGTTGATATTTTGTGGTATACTCTTATATATATGATTTTTAACTGCACTCAGACCTTATTTACTTTAGTTACTTACTGAGTTGGCATACTCATGTTACTCCCTGCACCTTGTGTGCAGATTCAGGTGCCTGAGCGGCAGAGTGAGGGTTCTCAGCATTTTCGGAGCTTGTCGGAGACTGCAAGGTAGCTGCACGACGTCCGCAGCCCTGCTTTCCTCCTTCCTATCCTTGTTTTTCCGCATTTTAGACTTATCATATATTAGACAGTCGGACTGGTTATATTTAGAGGCTCTAGACTTGTGACACCAGATGGTTGGGCTGTGTTTGGTTTATTGATATATTGTCTTTCCGCATATTTCAGTGAATTACATATTTCTCTTGCAATTTGAAGCTTAATTAGTATTAGCAAAATGGCTTATTAAAAAGAGTTTTCTGTGGTTAATTGTTTGGGTTGGCTTGCCTAGTATTGTGATAGGCGCCATCAGGACCGGGGTTTTGGGGTCGTGACAAGTTGGTATCAGAGCCTAGGTTACATAGGTCTCGTGAGTCAAGAGACGGTTTAGTAGAGTCTCGCGGATCGGTACGGAGACATCTGTATTTATCCTCGGGAGGCTGTAGAACCTTTAGGATAACTTCTCATTCTTGAATTCCTGTCGTGCGAATCAGTTGATTCTTGTACTAAGCTTCTGTTATTCTATTCTCTCACAGATGGTGAGGACACGTGCTACCGGTCAGGATGGACGACCACCAGTACCACCAGTTGGGGCCACTAGGGGCCGAGGATGCGGTCGAGGCCGCGGTAGGGGCAGGGGTGTAGCCCGTACAACAGCTAGGGCAGCACCTGCAGATCCACCAGCCGCCCCAGTTCAGGATCAGGTCCCAGTTGTGGACACTCCAGCAGCACCAGCTTAGGCACCAGCTGTGCCTATTGTGATTCCAGGCCTTCAGGAGGCTCTAGCTCAGATTCTATCAGTGTGCACTGGTTTGGCTCAGGCGGTCTCAGTTACTAAGCTACTTCTCAGGCTGGGGGAGGCACTCAGACTCTCGCCGCCTGCACACCCAATCAGGTTGTTCAGGGGTTGCAGACACCGGAGGCACCACTAGCCCAGCCGGTGGCAGCTGCTCAGGGTTATGCGACTCCAGCTATGCCAGAGGACGAGCAGCGCAGATTGGAGAGGTTTGGCAGACTCCAGCCTCCTACCTTCAGTGGTGCAGAGGGCGAGAACGCCCAGGGTTTCTTGGATAGATATCAGAGGATTCTTCGCACCGCGAGTATTCTGGAGACCAGCTGGGTCACATTCACAACTTTTCAGTTTACGGGAGCTGTCTTCACTTGGTGGGAGGCATATGAGAGGCGTAGGCCTGCTGGTGCGGCAGCTCTTACTTGGCAGCAATTCTCCGCTCTCTTTTTGGAGAAGTATGTGCCACTGTCCCACATGGAGGAGCTGTGTAGGCAGTTCGAACAGTTGCGACATAGGGAGATAACTGTTACACAGTACGAGATGAGGTTCTTCGAGTTAGCTCGCCATGCTATTTGGTTGGTTCACACAGATCGAGAGAGGATCAAGAGGTTCGTTGATGGCCTCACATATCAGCTTTGGATTCTCATGACTAGGGAGAGGGTGTCAGGTACTAATTTTGAGGAGGTTGTTGACATCGCCCGCGATATTGAGTCAGTTCGCCGCCAAGAGCGAGAGGAGAGGGAGGCCAAGAGGGCTCGGGGATCTGACAGCTATGGTGGTGCTCCTTCGAGGGGTCAGTTTCAGCACGGTAGAGGCCGTCCATTCAGGCAGGCTTAGTCAGCTCGCCCAGGTTATCGTGGGGCATCGTCGGGTCATGGGCCTTATAGTTCTCATCAGGGACATTCATCACTTAGTGCCCTTCCAGCCCAGAGTTCGTCCCGTGCTCCATCAGTTCAGGGCTCTTCTATGCCAGGTGCATCTGCTAGTCATTCCGGAGCTAGGGGTTCCCATCAGTCCCCGTCTCCAGCACCGGGGAGTTGTTATGAGTGTAGAGAGTTTGGGCATATGAGGAGGCAGTGTCCTCGTCTTCTTGAGGGTTCATCTCAGTAGAGGGGTCAACCCTCGACTTCAGCTCCAGCCACTTCACCACCCATTCAGGCAGCTAGGGGTGGAGGTCAGTCAGTTAGGGGCCGCCCTAGAGGGAGAGGTCGATCAGGTGGTGGTCAGGCCCGTTTCTATGCACTTCCAGCTAGACCTGATGTTGTTGCTTCAGATGCGGTGATTACAGGTATTATCTCAGCCTGCCGCAGAGATGCCTCTGTGTTATTTGATCCTGGTTCTACATTCTCTTATGTGTCATCTTATTTTGCCCATTATTTGGATACGCCCTGTGAGTCTCTCGTTTCTTCTGTTCTTGTCTCTACTCCGGTGGGCGATACTGTTGTGGTAGACCGTGTATACCGCTCATGTGTTGTGTCTATTGGGGGTCTGGAGACCCGAGTGGATCTTTTATTGTTATGTATGGTAGACTTCAATGTGATATTGGGTCGATGGAGTTGGTTTAGTCTCCG
>NW_017671012.1:259761-278842 GCF_001879085.1 Nicotiana attenuata
ATGAGTGTGAGGAGAGCTTTCAGAAGCTCAAGACTGCCTTGACCACAGCTCCAGTGTTAGTCTTGCCATCAGCTTCAGGTTCATATATCGTGTATTGTGATGCTTCGAGAGTTGGTATTTGGTGTGTGTTGATGCAGGAGGGTAGAGTTATTGCTTATGCTTCTCGTCAGTTGAAGCCCCATGAGAAGAACTATCATGTTCATGATTTGGAGTTGGCTGCCATTGTTCACGCGTTGAAGATTTGGAGGCATTACTTGTATGGTGTGTCTTGTGAGGTGTTTACTGATCATCGTAGCCTCCAGCACTTGTTCAAGCAGAAGGATCTCAATTTGAGGCAGCGGAGATTGTTGGAATTGCTAAAGGATTATGATATTACTATCTTGTACCATCCGGGGAAGGCCAATGTGGTGGCCGATGCGTTGAGCCGAAAGACAGTGAGTATAGGGAGTTTGGCATATATTCCAGTTGGGGAGAGACCTATGGCAGTGGATGTTTAGGCCTTGGCCAATCGGTTCGTGAGGTTGGATATTTTGGAGCCCAGTCGGGTATTGGCTTGTGTGATTTCTCGGTCCTCCTTATTCGATCGAATCAGAGAGCGCTAGTATGACGATCCTTATTTGCTTGTCCTTAGGGACATAGTTCAGCACGATGATTCCAGAGATATGACCATTGTTGACGATGGGGTATTGAGGATGCACGGCCAGATATGTGTGCCCAATGAGATGGGCATNNCGCGTTCGCGATGAAGGATTTTTAAGTGCTGGGCAGAATGTTTAAAAGACCCATTTCCGCGATTTTGAACCTAAGTTCCTCCATTTTTGGGCGATTTTGAAGCTTTTTGAAGGGGATTGAAGAGGGAATCAAGGGGGAACACTTGGAGGTAAGATTTATGGACTTAATACACAATCCTAATGTGATTTCTACATAATTAATCATGGAATTTGTAGAATTTAAGCCTAAATATTGAAGAACTAGGGCTTGTAATTGGAGACCTAGAATTTGGGATTTGAGGGGTCGTTTGTGGTTGGATTTTGGTGCTTTTGATATGCATGAACTCGTGGGGAGATAAGGAGTCTATTGATGTAAATTTTATCGAATTCCGAGACGTGGGCCCGGGGTCGGGTTGGACCAATTTCGGGATTTTTAGTATAATTTGATTATTTTTGCATGGGCTTCGTTCCCTTAGCTTATTCTAATGTTATGATTATGATTTTAGGTAGATTCGACGCGAGTTGAGGCCGAGGCGAGAGGAAAGGGCGTCGCGGAGTAGTATTTCATCCGGTTTGAGGTATGTAACCATTGTAAATCAAGAACTGAGGGTATAAAACCCCGGTATTTCGTATTGATTTGATAAATGAGGTGTCGCACATGCTAGGTGACGAGCGTGTGGGCGTGCACCGGTAGGATTGTGACTTGGTCCGTCCCATAGCGACTATTAAGCCGCGTACTTGATTTGAAATCTTATGATATCACGTATTTTAGAGATTGATACTATATTAGGGGCTGTATGCCATGTTGGGGCCTTGTGCCGACCTGTTGAGACCCTTAGGGGCATTTTTACTATTTTCCTCACTCTATTTGTTTGAAAGCATATCCTCAACCATGTTTTACCTATTTATTGATTAAACCTGGTTTTTATCACTCTGCTTCTTAAAATATGAAAACTGTTTGGGCTGAGTTCCCTTGATTTCCGCTATTTTGCCTGAGTGGCTGTGAGGTTAATGACTAAGAGAGGTTGAGGACCAAATCGTGAGGATTATATATATATATATATATATATATATATATATATATATATATATATATATATATATATATATATATATATATATTATGGATCGGGCTGCACGCCGCAGCGATACTTATATGGATCGGTCTGCACGTCGCAGTGATATATATTGGATCGGGCTGCACGCCGCAACGATATGATGCTTGGGATGTAGGAGCCCCTCCGGAGTCTATACAGCCCTAGTGAGCGTAATCGACTATAAACTATGGATCGGGCTGCACGCCGCAGCGATTATTACGATTATTACTATTATGAGATATTATTGAGCGTGAGTGCTAAGTGTGAGTACAGTGTGACGAGAGCTGAGTCACGAGTGACCGAGAGGCTTGCCCGAGAGGCTATATTTGTGAGTGATACCTTGTCCGAGGGGCCCATTTATGACGTTTTTGCCGATTTCACTCTTCCTTTTATAATGAACCTCTGTTGAAAAAGGCTAAGTAAATGATTTCAAAGTATTTCAATTTAAATTGAAATTTTACGAAGTACTGGCTTTTAAATTATTGAGTTTGAGTTGATATTCTGTGGTATACTCTTATATATATAATTTTTAACTGCTCGTCACTGCACTCAGACCTTATTTACTTTAGTTACTTACTGAGTTGGCGTACTGACGTTACTCCCTGCACCTTGTGTGCAGATTCAGGTGCCTGAGCGGCAGAGTGAGGGTTCTCAGCATTTTCGGAGCTTGTCGGAGACTGCAAGGTAGCTGCACGACGTCCGCAGCCCTGCTTTCCTCCTTCCTATCCTTGTTTTTCCGCATTTTAGACTTATCATATATTAGACAGTCGGACTGGTTGTATTTAGAGGCTCTAGACTTGTGACACCATATGGTTGGGCTGTGTTTGGTTTGTTGATATATTGTCTTTCCGCATATTTCGGTGAATTACATATTTCTCTTGCAATTTGAAGCTTAATTACTATTAGCAAAATGGCTTATTAAAAAGAGTTTTTCTGTGGTTAATTGTTTGGGTTGGCTTGCCTAATATTGTGATAGGCGCCATCACGACCGGGGTTTTGGGGTTGTGACATTAGAGCCATTGCATCAAAGAATAAAATGTGATGTTGTTCCATTAGTAAATAAGTCCAAGTATGGTATGTATAATTGGTTTATTCACATTCTTGGCCTTTCTAGAACACCTAAGGTATTTCTGGAGGTAATGAACATTACTCTTATTTCTTATGTTGGTGACTTTATAATTTTTGTGGATGATGATATTTTGATGCATATCAAGTCACTAACTCCGATATCTAAGTTCAAGTGCAAGAGTAATTTGCTTCCTTTTGAAATTGAGTATGACATAGATGATTATATGTTTGAATTTGGTGGAAAAAGGCATGAAATTTATGAGAAGAGACTTGGAAATGAGTTTTCATGTGATAAATTGCTAGAATGTGAGTTTTGTTGTGTGATAGGAATTCATTCTTCTAGTCATGTTGATTGTGAGCATGTAAAAGTTTTTGATACTAGTAAAGAGGCTATGCATGACTATTGTGACGTTAGTGATCAAATACTCTTTCATGAGCTTATCTATGACTCTTCCTGTGACACTTTGAGCAATTGTTTAGAATCCTTTGATGTTGAGAATATTATTTGGGAAAGTTATAATCATGAGCTTGAATGCATTGAAACTTTTACTTTGGAAATTATAGGTTCTTCTAACCTTCTTGTGAATTTATGTGCTTCTTTGAATAGCTTACATGTAGAAGAATCCATGAGATTTGTAATTGATACTTCACTATATCATAAAAGTTTCTTATTTGATAAATGTAGTAGAGATACTTGTTTTAAATGGATGCGTGATCAATATTTTATAATTCCATTGTCATACACATCTTTTGACTACCTTAAGAGAGGTTTTTATGGACAAATCTAAGTAGGCATAAATTTTATTGGGATGATGATGTCCATATGCTTTATAAAGGAGTATTTACACCTATTAGGCTTAATTGGGTTAAGTGAACACATGGTCATTATCTTGTTTTATTCTTACCATTTAAGAGCTCAAGGATAAAGGATATGAGTTATCTAGGTGTTATAATTATTTTATGGCCCAAATTCATGTCCAAAAAGAGGTGAATTAGATCCCAAGAAACATGCTCTGAAGAAGGTCCAAATCAAGCCATTGTTGGACCATTTTGGCACCTAAAATGTGTCCAAACTTGCAGCCCATGAAGTCCTACATAAAGCTACATTTTAGAGGATAAAAAGGACTTACTTGATGTCCAAGAATAGTACAATAGTCGTGCAAGATGTTGAGTGTAAGTTGGTACCAAGTTGCTTGCAAATTTCCTTCAAAGGCGATTAGTTCTTTGTTAGCTAATTGTTATTTTTAGGATTCAACTTCAAGAATAGACTTCTTGAATTTAAGAAATTCTTTATTGAATTCAACATATCTTTAATTTTCTGCCTTTTTCCGTTTCTCTACTTTCTTTTAGCTTCCGCAAGTTTCTTGATTTTCTTGTTTTTCTTTAGTAATTCTTGAATCCCTATCGTGTTGTTATCACAGGGCCCTGTCCTGACCTTTATGACATTTATGTACTCTTAGAGGCTTGTAGACAGATGTCATGAATATGGATACTAGTATGGCCTTATCGGCCCATGTTTTGAGTTTACAAATGATCATGTCGGCCTTATAGGCCCCGTATGTCACATGTATAAGTTTTTATATCAGGTCGGATCGTCATATTTAGTATTCCCTTATGTTTATTCTGGTTATCCCATGACGGCTATTTTGGGCCATTTACCAATGATAGTACGATAAGAAAGATATATTACGTTGGTACTCGGTTGAGTAAGGCACCGGATGCCCGTCGTGGCCCTTCGGTTTGGGTCGTGACAATTGCGACCCCCGATCAGTCGTGCATAACCGTCCACTATGTCTCCCGAGGTCTAGAAGTCATACTTGGTCCAGGGTGCATCGCTTTACCGCGTCCGATGTCGAATATATCATTTATTCTTTCCGGGTCTCGACGGGCCTTAGAACCCGATAACAATGTCGCAAGTTCGTGCTCCCCCCTTCGTTCTTTCATCTTGTAATCGGGGTGGACATTGCCCTCAATTTTACCTGTACACAGATAGTCCCCTCGTTTTTTGGAGGGTAGATTTATCAAATTGACGGGAAATAAAAAGTGAACCCCGGTTCCTTCTTTTGTACATTACGACCGAGTTGTCAGGTCAACGGAACGTCCCATCAGTTGCGTCGTTCTGACTTCGAACACGTGTTTGCCGCTGGATAACTGTCCTTGAATGCTAAACGTCATGCATTGATTGTTCTCCCCTTATAAAAACTCTGACTCTTCTTCACTTTCCCAATTTCGGATTCCAAAACTCTTTGATTGACCCTTGAATTCTCTATTTGCCTTCATCTCCTTCAAATCTTCATACACTGCTTTTTAGACCTTCGTATCTTGATCATTAGTCTTCAACTCTTCATACATTCTCTTTGAATCTTCAACCCGGATCTTCATATCTTCATCCCATCTTCAAATCTTCATATTTCCCAAATCCCGATGGCAAAAACTTTCAACTTTTGTGCCTCAGCAAACCGCTCCTCCATCTTCTAACTCGGCCATGGATGCCGAGGTAACCATCCCTGAGGTGGCTCAATAGCCCACTTTGAAGAGCTTTGTAGCCGGGAGTTACTCTATCAGGAGCGACTTCAACGTCGAGAAGGCTTCCAATCAACAAGACTGAGGCGAGGGAGAATGGAGGTACATATGCTCCATTATTGAGAAAACACTACCTATAGTCTAAATAGACTGTAACTGGAAGGGTATGGAGGTGGTCGTCCCTGGGCCCAATGACGATATCACAACTCACGTGGAGTGGTACTTAAGTGTTTATACTTACCCTTTCACGCTCGCCCCAGTGGACCCCACAGTCCTCGACTTCTGCAAAAGGTACGAGGTCTACCTTAGGCAGATTCACCCGTCCTTTTGGAGGATCGTAATCCTCCTCCGACATATTTTAAACAACATCGAAGCACCCCGGTTCACCTCGACCATCTACTTCGTCTATACTATCCCCGAATCTTCCGAGGGGGGTTGATCAAGCTCGTTCGCTAAGCAATAAAGGCTCCGTTCTCGAGCATCGACGAGGCCCGGCATCGTGGCTGGCAGGGGAAATTCATTTGGGTAAAGATCGAAAACCTCATACCTTCCGAGTTTCTACCGTTCCCCAAAAAGTGGAACGCATCCCGTAAGTGTTTTCCTTCTTGGGTATTCGGTGTTCCCCTTTATTCTCTTTCTAATTGCATGTGCTTGTCGTTGTGCAGCGATTGCCCAAGTTCCTCATGCAATCCCCCACTTCAAGGAGTGGATCGAGGGGATCTGCAAACAGATCTCATACTCCAAGCGTGCATGACGCAAGCTCTCAAGGGGCAAGTGGGAGGCCCGTTCTCATAGTGAGGCTCCCTCCCGAATGATTACCTTCTTACTTTTGGGTTACACATCGCTAAGTATTCTTTATTCTTACTGGTTTGCCTAAGACCACCGAGCTTAGGCCGTTGGATGAGGACGAGGATATGCCCTCGCTTGTCAAACCCTCTGCTTTGGGACAGCCTGGGGCTGCCGCAGAGGAGAAGAAGAAGAAGAAGAGGAGAAAGCCCTCGGGCTCCCCGGGCGCCGAGGCGAAGAAGAAAAAGGTGACCATCCGGGTTCGGAAAATCAAAAAGAGCACCAAGTCTAGGGTATCGAACTCTTATTCCCTCTGCCAACTCAGGTATTATCAAGAGGATGACTACCTTGAGTTCATCGCTCATAGGTCAGCCCTTAACGAGGGGGAACATGCGATAGTCGGGAAAAATGACCACGAGGTCAATCCCCCTTTATCTCTGGAACCAGTGGGAGAGACAGAGGTTGTGGCCTCTCGAGAAGCCGCTCATGTCCTGAAAGAGGTAGCCGGTGTCATCGGCATCATGGAGACGCCGTCCTATACTGAGTCCATGCTCGAAGAGGCTCAAGCGGGTAAGGAGAAAGCTAACTAGATGGCGCATGGCCTAGATTATGCCCTCAACACGTTCTTCGATGGCATGGACATTGCTGCGATGGAGGAATTTTCCAGGCTTGGTCACTTGGAGGTCCCAAAAAAGGACGTGCTAATAGGAGGCGGGCGAGCTGAGCTCGAGCCTGAAACTAGTAAAGCAGTTCCGTGCCCCGAGTGTGGACCCCGACCATAAGAAAACGATCGTTCTTACTATCCCAGTGGACGCCCGGGTCCTGTCAGCTCCAGTGGACGTAGTCAGCTACCTTTGTTGCTTGGTGACTGGCGAGGACCAGGCAAAGATGGATGAAGTGGCACATCGAGCCTTTTCAATAAGGCGTAACATGCACTGAACTGGGTAAAGCGTCTATCTTTCGTACCCCTTTGCAAATATTTCTTAGTTTTAGATGTGTTCTAATGACTTCATTATTTTTCAGGCTTTATGCTTCATCATGAAAGCTTCCTTCGGTCCGCTTGGAGATCAGCTAGCTCGAGTTCGATCTCAAAGAGCAAATCCGGAAGAAGGACATGTACAAGGCTCTTAGTGAACAATAAGACGAGTCCTTTAAGGACCTCCTGATTCTCTGAGCCGAGCTGGAAAAGGCCTAGAAGTTGGCTTCGACCTTGAAGCGGGAGCACACCGACCTGGTCGAGAAGGTAAGGATCTTTGAGGCTAAAAACAAGAAGCTACTCGTGGTGGCTAACAATGCAACTTCACATGTCCAAGAGAAGATAGACCTGATCGACCAGCTTCAGGCTGAGATGGATGAGGTCAAGGCCACGACCAAGGCGTGGAAGGGCAGGATGGACCTGTTGGCTTCAGGAAAAAAGGCTGCAAAAGTGGAGCTGGCATCAGCCAAGGACCAACTCCGGCTGCAAAGGACAAGGCCGACAAGTGGTCTCGGCTAAATGATGAACTCCGGGCACAACTGAACTCGGCCGCCACGGAACGGGATGCCCTCGTCCAAGAATATAATGTGCTGAGGTCCAAGCTGGAGGCAACTTCTGTTGATTCCTCTAACGTCGAGGAAATATTGGCCCAATATAAGGCCGATATGGAGGTAGTCGAGGCCTGCTTAAAGACAAAAACTGAGTATGTAAAGTGGTTAGGGGTGTTCATCGGTCGGTACAGTACGATATTTATTCATTTTAGTTCGATATTTTTGGTATTCAGTTTCTTAAAATGCTATATCAATACCATACCTAATTACATTCGGTATGGTTTGATTTTTCTCCTTTCAGTTTCGATTTATTCGGTTCAGTAATTTCAGTTTATTTGACTTGAATATTATCTAGTGCATAGATCTATAGACTGTAATATTCTTAATTAAAGTACTTAATGAAAAGGTTCTAAGCTTACCCTAGTGTTGAAAAAATCTTTGTCCAAAACCGTCAAGTATCAACTAAGAGAAAAAGGTACACACTGGAAATATCATGTTACTTGCATAGAGTTAATTGTTAAAATTAGAGAATACAACAAGGACTAATCCAACATATGCAACAACAATACTAGAGTAACAACATAAGAAATACCCTACAACAGTTGAAATATTATGTTAAACTGCTTGTCAACCTAGAGAGTAAGAATTTGAATTTGCATCCTACTTTGTTCCTCCATTTTCCTAAATAAGTACATGGGCTTTACTATCTAACTCAACATGAATACCAAAGAGAAGTATTATGTAACTTAGTATGTTAATCAATAATATTTATAATATGTAATTTAGTATATATTACGGTACGGTATCGGTATTTTAGTATTATTTTTTAAATACCAAATACCATACCTAATACCAAATTAATTTAAATACTTAAACCAAATGCCATACCAAAATACCGAATACCATATACCAAAATTTTCTGTTTCGGTACGGTAATTCAGTATTTATCATATTATACACAATCCTAAAAGCGGTTATCCCAGAAAGAGACCCTCGATGAGGTCCATGTCCGAGGCTGTGACCTCTCGGCCGAGATCGAAGAAGCCAAGAGACTTGAAACCGAGACGAAGGAACTCTATGAGCTTGAGGGACCCGAAGGCTCCGAGGGTTCCGGTGATGAGTTGAGCCCCGGTGAAGACCATGCATAAATGCCTTAGTTCTTTTTTAGTTTTTCCTTATGTATTTTTTATTTTATTTTGAGGCCTTTTGTCGTGCCTTTGTAAATAATTTTTGTAATATATAAAATTTCCCCCTTTTTGGCAATACCGCATCTTTACTTTCCAACATCTACTTGCAATTTTCTATTTGCGTATCATTTTTAATGCCTTAACATAAAATCAAATGTAGTCTGGAGCGTCCGTTCTTCGGAGGCCTGAATGGGGCCCGATTTCAATAGTGACTCCGGATTACTTGTAGTTTCGAATCTTCGATAAAATCGAAGGCCTTTAAGATGCTTAAGTGTCTTAGACGATGTTTTTGCCGAGGGTAACCCTTTAATAGGTTTCGATTTTTCGTAAGGGCCTTAGTTTTTGAATACGGACTTCGGACGTCTCCGAGTTATTTTTAGGGTGGCTGTAGCCTTTCATGTTCAGGCGCTGCCTAACAGGCTTGGTGCCTCTAGGATTCGGTAGCCCGAGTCGTCCGAATTTTTGTCGATCGACATTCTCCGAGTAGTGGTAGTCTGTGGGCTTTAGGATCTAGGACCGAAGAAGTAAAATGCGCAATTATAAAGTGTAAGGGAAGTAGAAGTTTCATTCAGTGCTTAATATGCAGGGTACATGATCAGAGGCGCATAAACCTTGTGTCGTGGCTAGAGTGGACTATGTGGGCACGGTTCGCATGACCGTTTGACCTTTACAACGAATCCTAACCGCCAAGCCTTAGCTTTTGACACATAAAATTTGTTTTGCCTTGCTAAAGATCTTAATCATAATCCGGGAATGGCCCCCAATATCTGAGATCGAACTTGTGAGGGCTCAGATACTGTCGATCTGATGCAAACGATCATCGATTCCGGTTTAAGTCCAGTCTTCAATTCTAAGGTAGCATGTTTTACTATTGCCTTGTTAAAAATCTTGCGGACAAACCCACTTCGGGACAAAACCGGTTCATGGGAAAAAGAGTGAAACACGTGCTTTAAGACCTAATAGCCATATCTGCCCCTAGCCGAGTACCTGCATACGTTAGTCCGTAATGTAACAAAATTAAAAAGGAATTAAGTTGGTACCTTAGCAGTAGTACGACTTTAAGTGTGCCACATTCCAGTTGTTTGGTAGTTGTACGTCGTTTACCTCCTCGAGTTTATATGAGCCTTTGCCGGTTATTCCGATTACTCGATACAGTCCTTCCCAGTTCGGACCCAATTTTCCTTCATTTGGGTTCCTAGAGTATAGTGTTACCTTTCTCAATACCAAGTCTCCAACTTGAAAATGTCGGAGGTTGGCTCTTCGGTTGTAGTACCTACTCACTGCTTCTAGGCGGCCAACCGGACCATGACAGCCTCCTGCCTTTCGTCCAATAGTTCCAGGCTCGTGACCATGACCTCACCGTTTGACTCTTAGGTAGCATACTGGAACCTGAGGCTCGGTTCCCCCACTTCGATTGGTATCAAGGCTTCAGCTCTATAGACCAGAGAAAATGGGGTGGCCCCGGTGCTTAATTTCGAAGTCATACGGTATGCCTATATGACTTCGGGCAAGATTTCCTTCCATTTTCCCTTCGAACCGGTCAACCTCTTTTTCAGGTTTTGGAGTATAAAATTTGTTGGTTGATTCTGCCTGCCCGTTACCACTAGAGTGATAATGCATTGATAGCATCTTCTTGATCTTGTGATCTTTGAAAAACTTACTCACCTTGCTGCCGACGAATCGTTTCCCGTTGTCACAAACGGTCTCGGCTGGTATTCCAAATCGACATATTATGTGATCCAAGATAAAGTCAATGACTTCTTTCTCTCGGACCTTCTCGAACGCCTGATCCTCGATGATGACTATAAAATATTCATATATTATATACTTAAAAATAAATTATTTTAAATAGTACGTATATATATATATATATATATATAATGTCTATTATCTGTATTTTCTAATAGTATTTTGCAGGAAATAAAAATATCATGATAAAGCAAATAAAGGAATAAAAAGAGATCACGAGGCATCATGGCAATGGAAGCACGACGCATCATGGTAAAAGAAGCACAACACATCATGGCAATAGAAGCACGACGCATCATGGAAAAAGAACCACGAGGCGTCGTGGCACTTTATTAGATTTGATTTCTATAAATAGGATGTCATATTTGTGTTGAAGGGAGGAAGATCATATGTGCCTAATTAGCAACTTTTCTCTAGCTTTGGTCTTTACTTCTTTCTTTATCTCTTTCACTTTCCTCTTATAGTTTTTGAATTTTCTAAGAGTGTTGATAGTATTTTAAGAATTTCTTTCTTTGTGAGATTTAAATACTCCATAATGGAGTAATCTCTTTTGTTGGGATAGTTGATGAAGCTCGATATCGTTATATATTAATCTCAATTTTACTACATGCTTGACCCGAAACTTTCTAATTATATTTCTATATTGTGCTGGAATATTAGTTTTAATTAATTATTATCACTTCTATCTATTTATTCTCCAAATTTAGTTGTATGTCAATTTTATAATTCTCATGAAGCAAAATTAATATACGATAACTATTGGGTAAAATAATAGAGTGAGAGTAATTCCTTTTAAGCTATCATTCCAAGTCTGTAATCTTGCTTACTTCCATTCTAATTCTCACGGAAGAGTTGTAGTTGGCAAGATTATTGATTTTTAGTAAAAAGTAATCGCAAGAGGTTTTTGCTATCTTTTAGCACAATTCAGGCAAGAAAATTATTTCGGTTTAATCGTCACGAGTCATATATCAATTGATTTACATAACCCCGCGGAGTGTTGTTAATTGATTATTTCTTAGTGAGCAAAATATAATTGTATTAGCAATTAACAGTTATTCCTAAGAGAAATACATGTAGAAGCTAAGATTTTATTATTATCACGCTGTCGAGTGAATTCAATGATTCCCAACTCTTTTTAAATATAAATCTTCCGAAAGTTATTTTGTTTCAACTTAAGCAATTTAAATTTTCAACAAACAAAACTTCATCAATTTGATTCTCTCAAATAGTAGTAAGAATATTATAAGTTTGTAGCTAGATTCTCCAATCTCTGTGGGACGATATCATAAACTATACTAGAATTTGACAGAGTACGAGTATCAAAATCTTATACGCATTGGCCTCGTCGAATTTTTGGCGCCGTTGCCGGGGATTGGCATACATCTACTTCAGATTAAATATTTTATTACTAAATTGAGAACTTATTGTAATATTTGTCCTTCTCATTATAATTACTACCAACTATTTTTATTAAATCCCTTAGTATATCTAATACAATTAGACTATTATCAGTACTTTACTAAACAAAAACAAATATACTATAATCAATACTTTTACAGCCTCACACACTATTAACTGCCCTTTTATATATTATCGTTGTAATTTTAGATACTATTACGAGTATTAATACTAATACTTTTAATAATATTATATTTTCTTGTCACAGTTTACTTGCTGCTTCATTTTTATATATCTATTTTATTTCAAGTGTGGTATAATATTACTATTATCTATAAATAATAAAATTATTGCACTAATACTTTTTCCTTTTAACGCCTATTTTTTTATCATCTTTGCAATCTTTTATTATTATTATTATTATTACTATTATTATTATTATTGTTTATTGCTATTATTATTTTAGGAACTAATTTTCTTTACTTTATGAATTTCAAATAGTTTTTGACCAGCTTTTCTACAAAAGAGTTGGCAAGTTACGATCCTGAAGTTGAAAGATCTCTTCGATTGCGCAGGAAAGGACAAACGTCTTATGAAATAATAGCTTGTGAAGGAATGGAGAATCAGGAAGTAGAAAATATCAATCCACGCGAAGTACCACCATCAGCCCAAATAGAAGAACAATTTGATGAAGTGGCGCCAAGGCCAGCAAACAGAATACTAAGGGATTATGCTAGACCAGACCATTTCAACTGTGAATCTAGTGTCAGGAAGCCTCCAGTGGCAGCCAACAACTTTGAAATCAGGACCGGCCTGATTCAAACGATCCAACAATCTTGTATCTTTACTGGAGATTCAAGTGAAGATCCATATAGTCATCTAATTGATTATCTAGAACTAGTTGAAACTGCTAAGTACAACCGACCCCATGTACTCTATAAGTGACGAGCCTAACCTCGACGAAGTAGTGACGAGGCTAAGGCGGGTCACTTACAATAACCTGTATGCAGTATAATAATGATAACATGAAAGGAACACAGTAAAAGTAAAGCAGTCAACTTATGAAAATAAACCCTATCCTCAAAATTCGGTAAAAACAGAAACATCAGTCCTCAGAATCTCGTATGAAAACGCTGAAAGCTAACACAATGTAACTATGAAGACAAAACACACAATCCGTTGGGGGTGGTAACCCGATCCCAACATACAAACTCAACATCCTCCCTTATTTCACCGTTTTAATATCAAGAATAACAAGTAAACTCCATTGCGGCGTGCAACGTGATCCCACTATATAATCAGATCAATACCATAATCCTTCATTATTTCACCATATCAAAATCACATATAAAATTTGTTGTGGCGTACAAACCGATCCCACCATATCAATATCAATCCTCCCTTATTACACCCGTTGCGACGTGCAACCCGATCCATAAACAAAATCAATAAACAAAATCAACAACTCAATATACAAGAATTGCTACGATTAAAGGATATGAAAGCAAAGCCATAAAGGAACCTCATTAAGTCAAGTAATGCTACAATTAATACAAGGCAACAAGACACACTAAATACAAGACAGTTAAGTGTACAAGTAAGACAATTAAGGCAAGTAACAAATAAATTATGGAAGCATGGGAGAAATGAATATTTTAATACAAGTATTTTAAGCGACAAGTAGCAAGTTAAGGCATAGGAAGCAAAGCATGCAACAGTTAAGACATGGAATAAATCAATTAATAAAATACGGGAAACTATGGAAATAATTACTTTGACGACGTATAAACACTCGTCATCTCGCATATACGTCGCTACACATGTGACTCACATAACACATAGTTCAAGGGTTTCTAATCACCACTATTATCCTTCGCTCCACGATTGGCGCCAAACTGTTTTGTGATGACCCAAACGGTCATCACTTGTCTTAAATTAAATTCTATATTTCTGAGGCCTTGAAAACCTCATTAAGAGTCACCTCGAATTGCGTGTGCAGTCCGGGCGCATAGCCCGAAGGCTTATATGTGAAAAATTGTGAAAAATGATAAGTTTTGACTGTAAAATGAATAAATTTGACTTCGGTCAACGTTTTGGGTAAACGGACCCGGACCCGGACCCGTGATTCGACGGTCCCGGAGGGTCCGTAGGAAAATATGGGACTTGGGCGTATGCCCAGAATCGAATTCCAAGGTCCCAAGTGTGACGACCCGACCTGTCGTCTCATGTGTTACTGCTCCGTTTTCCCCCTTTTATGCTTCTTCATGTTTCATTATCAGTATCTGGTGTGTTAGAGTTGATTTGAATTGGTTTTGGTAGAAAATGAGGCACTTAGTCTCTTTAAGGAAGGCCTGTTTTGGAAAAGTCAACCGGATGTTGACTATTGAGTTAGAGGGCTCGGATGTGATTTCCGGTGATCGGTTAGCTTCGGGGGATGATTTGTGACTTAGGAGAGTGATCGGAAGTGATTTTGGAGGTCCGTTGTAGAATTAGGCTTGAATTGGCGAAGTTAGGATTTTGGCGAATTCCGGTTGGTAGGTGAGATTTTGATCCGGGGGTCGGAATGGAATTCCGAGAGTTGCAGTAGCTTCGTTAGGTGATTTTGAATGTGTGTGCACAATTTCAAATGATTCGGAGGTGATTTGGTTGGGTTTTTGATCGAATGCGAGTTTCGGAAGAATTTGAAGAACTTAGGCTTGAAATTGATGAGAATTGAGGATTTTTGTGTTGTTGGATGTGTTTTTAGGATTGGAACAAGTTTGAATAGGGTATTGGACCATGTTTGTGCTTTTGGTTGAGGTCCCGGGGGCATCGGGGTGAGTTTGTGTGGTTAAACGGAGAGTTTTGGGAGTTGCATATTGCTGAAGGTTTGCTGCATCTGGTATTCTCGCTTCTGCGGGTCTTGGACCGCAGAAGCGGAGGCGCTTAAGCGGAGGACTCACCGCAGAAGCGGTCCCTGTGGTGGTAAGGTAATTCCGCAGAAGCGGACCATTATTCGCATCAACGGGTCCGCAGAAGCGGACGGGTAGTCGCAGAAGCGGTGTTGGCATTTTAAATGAATATCCACAGAAGCGGGGATTTTGGCCGCATAAGCGGTCCCGCATAAGCGGAAGCGGGACCGCAGAAGCGAAAACTGGACTGGTCATAAAGGGGTTTTTATTGAATATTTCATCCGCGAGCTTGGTATATTTTCCCTCCATTGTTGAGCAACCTCGGGAGCTTTTTGACGAGGATTAAGGAGGGTTTCGACGGGAATTGATTGGAGGTGAGTCTCGTGACCTAGAATCATCATTTTCTTTTTTTTTTTGAAGAATCAACACCTAAATTCATGGAAATTTGATTAAAAACGGAAGAACTAGGGCTTGACTTTTGAAATGGAAATTTGGAGTTTGAGGGAGCATTGGACCTCGGATTTTGGTAAATTTGATATGTATGGGCTCGTGGCGAGGTAAGGAATCCATTGATGTTAATTTTATAATTTTTCGAGAAGTGGGCCCGGGGCTCGGGTTTTGCTAGTTTCGAGATTTTTGCTATATTTTGATTGTTTTCGATTGGGTATTGTTCCCTTGGCATATTGTGATGTATTCGCTCTGATGTTGGATAGATTCGACGCGCGTGGAGGCCGATTTGAGGGGCAAAGGCGTCGCGAGCTAGAGATTTCACCGGTTCGAGGTGAGTAATACTTGTAAATGATATCCTGAGGGTTTGAAACCCCGGATTTGCACATCATAGTGCTATATTGAGGTGACTTGCACGCCGGATACGAGCGTGGGGTAGAGCACCGTTGGGGATTGTGACTTGGTCCGTCCTGATTGATGAAATTACTACGTATTTGACTGGAAATTATTTGTTATCACTGCTATTTGGGCTGATTGCCATGTTTGGGCTTCGTGCCAACTATGTGAATCCTTCAGGGATTGATATCACTGTTTTCGCATCATTTTTGCATACTATTTGATCTCGGTCCAGGGTTTTAATACCAATTTGCAAACTCAGCCATTTTTTTTCTAAGATTTGTGAACTTAAACAACATTTATTGACGTTTTGAGCTGAGAACTGTTATTTTAATATTGCCCAAGTGGCTTATGTGCATTTCTGGACTGAGCATGGATCGGGCTGCGCGCCGCAGCAGTGTTATAGTGATTTCTGGATATATGGTTAGCTCGGGCTGCGTGCCGCAGCGGTACTGTACTGATATTGAGGCCGAGGGCCTGGTTGATGCCACGAGATGGCTTGATTATTGCGCTTGGGCTGTAGGAGCCCCTCCGGAGTCTGTACACACCCCCAGTGAGCGTCGTCGACGTTAAATACATGGTTGGCTCGGACTGCACGCCGCAGTGGGTACCTGAGTGTACCGGTCATATGCATTGCATTGCACTCATGCATTGGTTCCTGTTTGTATTACGTGACATGACATTCAGCACTCTCATTTTACTGGCATCCATGCTACTTCTTGTACTGTTTACCAGATACCCTGGTGTTATTTGTTAATGGAGTGTTGTGCCCGAGGGGCTGACTTACGTGCTGACTTGCACTATCTGTTTCGCATTCATTTGCTTAACTGTTGAAAAAGATATTTTCATAAGAGGTTTGTAACTGAGCCCAGATAGATTTTCTAAAGGATTTCACGGTTTTACTGTTTTCTCAAAGGGTTGCACTGTTCTATATAGCATGATGGAGTGCCTTTCGTGATTTCTTGCTGCTCAGTTATTATTTACCTTTATTACTCACTGAGTTGGAGTACTCACTTTACTCCCTGCACCTCGCGTGCAGATGCAGGTATTGGTTACCCGGTAGCGGGTTTGAGCTGGTTGAGGATTTGCTATCGTAGCTGAGCAAGGTGACCGCCAGCGTTCGCGGCACCGGTCTTCGTCTTTTGATTCTAAACTTTATTCTGTATATTATTGACCCTGTGGTCGTGTTCAGACTTCCTTAGATGCTCGTGACTTGTGACACCTCGGTCGGGCTGTGTTGGGTCGTATATATATCGATTGTTATTGTCATTAAGTTGTATTTATCTAATCATTTATGTTTAAAAATTTTTGAAAGAGGCGTTGTTGTTCTGTTGGCTGGCCTTGTCTTCACGAGAGGCGCCATCACGACCGGGTTGGGAATTGGGTCGTGACAAGTTGGTATCAGAGCCTAGGTTACTAGGTCTCACGAGTCATGAGCAGGTTTAGTAGAGTCTCGCGGATCGGTACGGAGACGTCTGTATTTATCCTCGAGAGGCTGCAGAACCTTTAGGAAAATTTCACATTCTTGAATTCTTATCGTGCGTCCTTGATTCAGCTTGAAAAGAAACTCTTGAAATTCCTTCCACGCGTTTGTATGCGCGCATGAGCGCTCAGTATCAGATGTGCCTTGATGGCTTGTGATTCCCCGATCAAGGGGCGAGATGTAATCTCCGTGAGTTTATGTTGGGCCAGTCTGGAGGACTTGAGGCCGGATCTTTGCCTATGGCTTGAGCACCGAGGTGCTGATTGTGTGAGCAAGTGTTTTGAACTTATATGTTCGGTATTGTCCCTATTAGCCGGAATGGCGGTTGGATATCCATGTGATGAGTATGTTAGTACTGCGAGATGTATCTATATGACTTGGTAGTGACGAAGAAGTCTGCTGGATAATAGATGAACTGTTAAGTGTTCGTTTCCTATTGTGATTTGATGTGTAGCCCGAGTATGGGCGTGTGAAGAATATTTTCGTGTCCCCTAGTTGGGGAGTGAAGTGCGTTACATGTGGCGGTATGAGTTCAGACTCAGGGAGACTAAATGACTGTGTAATGTGTATGACGGTGGAAGGTATGCTGAAATACTAAATTGAGGCGAAGCAGGTGGGTTATCTCCTGCGGAGTGTTCTTAAGTGGTATGATCCTTATGCGTATGTTAGAAGATCTCATGTGTAATTGAAGGGTACGTGTTGAAATTTGAGAATTCGGGTCGCTTAAGAGAGTAGACTCAACTGAGGTGGGAATGAATGCGAGGTTTGCAGAGGATTACAGTACTAGATGATCTGTGTTTTCACAAACTAGTGGATGATTTGAGTTTAATCTCACTATGATATTGTGGCATCATTAGAGTAAAAGTATTATGGGTTATTGAGTGTGTCTTGATATATGGCTTCGAGCCAAGTTGGGGAGGCTGCTGTGGATTAGCTGATTGCACGGTTATGTGCTATGTTGGTTCCGTTTCGAGGTATGTGGGCGGATCAGTTCTGGTTGCAGAAATTGAGCCGAGGATGGCGCGAGTGAAGCAAAAAATTTTGACAAAGGTTATATGGTGCTTCGTAGATGTGAGAAAATAATAGGATGTCTTGAACTGTTGTTGATAAAGAATGCTCAGTGTATAGAGAAGGAAAATGTTTGTTTGTATTGAAATGAGGTCGTATCCTGCGGTGTTAGAGTGCTAATGAGGCATAGGTGGTTTTGTTAATTGAGCAGGCTAAATGCAAGTTGAATAGAATGAATGACCCTCGAGAATGGTTTTAACGTGTTCGAGATTCTACATGTAACGATCAGGTGTCTTAAGGTTGTGTATGTGGGTAGAGACTGTGTTTTCATTGGAAAAGGTCAAGACTTGTGGTATTTTTATGTTGGTTATGGGATCCTATGTGTCGGTATATGGAAGTAAAGGAAGCAAATTCAGAGTCGCAGGAAGTTCTTCAGAGTAAAGTATTCTGGAATGTGGTATTTCTGAGAAACAGTTGAGAGAGTATTCAGTGGTCTATGGGTCTTAGATAGTGTGGTCTTATGTTCGAGTCTCGTGTGGTAAACTTGGGTTGAGGTATTGTGGTGCTACAGCAAGGAGGAAATATAAAGTTGATGATGAATCAGAGGGGAAATTTGATAAATGGAATAGCTTGTTAGTAGACCGAATCGGTATGGTAAGGATATGATTAATTTTTCGTATGTGTTCGAGTCGATGAGCCCTTACAGGTATTGTGCAGCAAGCTCTTGAGCTGTGACAGCTTGCTTAGCTTGGTTTGGGTAGAAGGATTCAGTCCTGGCAGTTTAACTTGTGCACATGGAATTGGGGGAGAG